>NC_056732.1:1462385815-1462685815 GCF_019279795.1 Protopterus annectens
CTGGTCAAATGATTGTCATTGGTGAAGTGATACCCATATGCAAAAATGGGAAAGAGGAGTTGTGGATGGATGGATAGATGGAGGAGAGGTTACTCCATTTCCATTTCTAAAGTTTTCTCTGAAGTCCCCTTTTTAGGGCATAAGGAGACCTCAGAAGAGGTTTGCAGCCCTACACATACAAAGAAGTTATGTTTGATTTTTTTTTTTCATTTGGGGAGATTTACATTGGTAAATCAATCATTCACCTTGTTGTTTCCCCATATAACCTGTTTCATTTATTTTAGGAGTCATAAGGATCACAGACACTGACATTTTGCTTTTACTACATTGTTGGAGATACTTCTGAAGAAAAAGTGTGAATTTCTACACTGAACTTGGGTTTGCTGTTCTCCCTGGTTGTGACTTGCACCTAAGAGGTTCCCTTATCAACATCTTTAAGTGCCTAACTTCTCCACTCTAAGTGCCTAACTTCTCCATTTGAAATCAGTGTGATTCAAACAACCCATACTTGCCTGGATTACAATGCTAAGGAAACCCTTGGAGGGAAAACATTATATTCATAATGTTACTAGGATCTGCAATTTGCAATGCTGCTTAGTTGGAGTGTCTTGCTATATTGCCTGTCCTTCCCTCAAATGCCTGAAATCTTTTCTTAAGGGACTAGGAAGTGTTTAATTTGACTATTAATACAAGTTTTTATTTTCTTGTAGATGTATTCTTGCAGCTGTTTTGTTGACTGGAAAACTACATCTATGTAGAGCCAATTTTTTTATAGGTTTATAGGTTGGTATTAGGCTATCGGCCCTAGGGCCTATACAAGCCTAGCCATTATAATTCCCTGGCTATTTCTTCCCACACTGCTTACTTCCCTGGACCCCTGTCTAGCAGGGCGATTGACGTGATCCCCGGGAGAATTTCCTTTCTCCCATCCAATCATCAAGGTTCCTTTTGATGAGGGCAAAGAGGCGCTGTGCTTGACATGTATGGGCAGTCTATTCCAGAGTCTGGGGAGTATCTGGGTCCAGGAACCTATACCTCCAGCATGTTTTGTTTATTGTGATGACAAGGTTTAGATCCCTGGAGCGTGTGGCTCTGAGGGATTGGGATTTCTTTAAGTGTAGCATGTCCAATAGCTCTGGCTTTGACATGGACTTGTATGTTAAGCAGAGATTGCCTCTGAGTAGATAATATGAGACCGAGTATAGCTGGAGTTTTTTAAGGCGGTAAGCGTAGGGCATCTGCTTTAGGCCTGTGATACTTTTAATGAGATATTTCTGTGGCCTTTCCAATTGTTGCAGATGTCTTGAGAAGTACATACCAAACAGGGCGTTGTATTTTATAATGGGTCTAATGAGGGATGAGTACAATATTTTGTGAATACTTGGGGAGAAAAGCTCAGCAGGAATGGCATAATGACATTTTAACACTGTATAGTAGGTTAAAATGTGTAATTTCAAACAAATTAGCATACATTTTTATCACAGTAATTCGGTTCAGAAATATTATGGAAACAGAGATTTAGTAAATTAGGTTCAATATATCAAAATATACAATGAAAGAGTACAGTAGCCAAGGTGTATGAATATATGTAGGTATGTGTGTATTTATATCTATCAGTGTGTGTGTGTGTGTGTGTGCATGCATGTGTATGTATAATAAGTCCAAGGTAGTGGCATGTCAAAGTATTCTTCCATCTTCTGAGGTGCAGAATTTTTGGAGTTAATGTATGTACTTTTCAGGGCTACAGGGGCCATATCTTTTCATGCTGGGAAATGCAGATGAGCCAAAGCTCCCCTCCTAGCAAAATGGTTTTATCAAGTTACAGTGAGTTTCAGAATCCAGTGGGAACTAACCTATTGATTGTAACTTTAATCTTTAAATGTATAATATATGCGCTGCCTTGTATAGGATTCTTTGTTCTAAGAATGTTAGTGATGTATTTTTACTCTGCAATAATAATTGTAAGTTTGTGTTTTTGCATTGGGGAAAAGTTGATCATTGCACACTTCTGTATATGTTATTAACTCTGTTCACATTTAAGTATGCATTTTTCTTGATTAATTATATTATATTGCATAGTGAGCAATAATTGCTTTAGAGTTTTGTTAAGTAGTGGTTTTAATTAGAGAAGTATTAAGCCTGAAGAAACGTTTGACATGAATGCGAAAGCTCTTACTTATTCTGACTCAGTAAACTTTTTGGATTTTATATTAATGGCTGTGGTGCTTGCCTGAGTTGTTATTGATTTCTGATTTTCATATTTGTACTCCTCTGGCTCTTTACCTTGAAGGTGCATGTTTTGGTTGTTATAGTTGTCATCATGACCACCCACTGCTTTTAGATTGCTGACAGTATCAGTCCAAGAATGGTCACCAAAGGGCTTGTCACTGGCATGGACAGTGAATAGCTATCAACTGTGGATATGGAGGGCCTGTAGTACCACCTAATTCTCCACATCCAGCCTGCATTTTATGTTTTAGGGCCCTATTTTTAACCATTGCTCTGTTGGCATGGAAAACAGGGGGATTAATCTTTTTCTCACATGGCCATAAAAAAATCTGTTTGTAGTTGGCAGAATGGTTATGGTGTTTACCTCACAAACACAAGGTTCAGAGTCTGAGTCTCACCTTTGTAAGGGAACTTGGTTAGGCTTAAAATGGGCCACAAGGGCAGCTAGTGTAGTACTTACCTATAAACTTCTAGAGGCTGTGTAGTGAAGTGGGTTAGGTAATAGTTTTATAATCGAAAGGTTCAGAGTTCAAGCCTTGCTTTGGCAGTATATCCTGTTGTGGTTTGACTTCCATAACACATACAGGTATAATTGCAGTGAGTTTGGAAAAGATCACAGGTAATGCAGAATTCAAATCCAGTTTACAGATTATTCCCAGTCTTAAGTAGACCACCCTATTTCAGGATCAGTACACATGAATATGAAATTTCCTAATGTGTCTGTGACCAGCTTGGTAGATTTTGGCATCTTAAGACAATGTAGCACTTGTCTCGTCTCATGTTCTCGGACAATGAGCTATTCATTAAAGAAAACAACACAGTTATGTGAGAGATTTAAATACACAACTTCCTTGGAGGAAAAATCTTACATGCAGAACTTAGTTGTCAAGAATACCCACACTACATCCCTCATATATATACTGCTCAACACACACACATTGTCTTATGCTGAGGTACATAAAAGAAACCTACCAAAATCTCAAAGACCTCTAAAGCTGCCTAACAGGAGTACTGGTCTTCAGCAATCACTAAAACACACCACCAAAAGCAGTACCAAACCTCTATCATAAGCTTACACCCAATGATCCCCAACTGCAAAGCCCATAGGGTAAGCATATACTTTTATTCATTTATTTATTTATTTTTACATTTGTTAACTGGGTTAGTCTGTCTGCGTTCTTAGAAGCCCTTTTTCAGCAGAGACCAGAGGAGAAAAGCTCCCAAAAAAATTAAGTAAACAAATAGTAAGAACAAAGATAAACACAGATCACATTTTAAGTATACATATTTCTGAAGTAATTACATAACATGCAATAAAGGAATATATAGAAATACAATACAATAAATATATGGAAACTTTCATGTAGTATGGCAAGAAACTAAGCAGAAATATGGTAAGACTAAGCCAATACATTTCTGAACCAAGGTACTAGTCATGAAGTAAGTAAATATACAGATAAAGTTGTGTGAACTTTGAAAGTTACGAAATAAATTAAAGAACAGTAATAGGGGATTATGGGAACTGAGTGCAACATGAGCTAACTAGTATGGAATATGATTGGGGGGAAAAATGTGTAGGTAGTAGTAAGAGAGAGAGCTAGAAGTGATGCAGTTAAGTTAGGTTATCCCTGAATGTTTCTTGGGTATTAGTTTAGAGCATGAACATATCCAATTTGATAGGAAAAAAGATTTAAACTGTTTCTTGAAGACATTTTTGTCTTTAAGTAGTCTAAGGGATAAAGGGAGTGTGTTCCAATTTTTTGCAACTGAGTGACAATAAGAGTATTTTTCCCAAAAGTTTTGTTTGGCTTATGAACTTCAAGAAAGTATTGATTATACTCCTCAATGCCCACTAAGAAGTACTAAAGTGTCAGAGAATTTGCAAGGGATGGGCAATATTTAGGATTGTTTAGTATATTGTGGGCTATAAGGAGTTGGGATTGAGGCAGTAAGTTGGAAAATTCAGGCCAGTATGAGAGGCAGTGATGGGATTTGTAAGATGGATTTGCAGCAAATCTGGCTACTTTGTTATATGTGGTTTCTAGTTTGGATATTAGGTTACTCTGTAGATGGGTAAGAATAGGTGAAGCATAGAGTAGGGATGGTAGAAGCAGGGATTGGGCAAGGGATGGCCTGGATGCACAGGGAAGAAAGTTTTTGTGACTGTAAAGCAGACCTAGTTTTTGGTGTTGTTTTTTTTTTTTTTTTTTAATTGAGCTATGAATGTGATGGATGAATTTAAGTTCATCATCAGTTACTGCTCCAAGGAGTTTTGTTTGGGTGTCAACAGAAATTTTAGTCCTGTTAAGGGATGTTACGGGAAAGTTCTGTTTTACATGTTCCAGATTTTTAGGTAGGAAAAGTAGTAGCTTAGTTTTACTTGCATTTAGCAGGAGTTGGTTGAATTGTAGCCAGTTTTCAAATGAGTGGAGTGAGTTTTATGTAAGGGATTGAATGTTGTCTAGTTGATGGTCGAGTCATTAGCATACTGAATAAGATTGGATTGGGGGCAGGATGAGAAAAGCTTTACCTAGTACTATTGTCATTAGAGGGCTCCATTGTGTGACACACAAATGCTCCATTCACCGGTTAAACAAGGAGAAGATAATGGTTAGTTGCCTATAGGGTCTGCAATATCACGCAAACACTCAGGTTACTACACCCCAGGTACCAATATGATTCTATCAACATGTCCGTCCATGTGAGTGTGAAGACCTGAGATGTACTTCAGTGGACTATATGAAAAGAAACTTAATTGATCTCTGAGAATATATGGCACAGAGAGGAACGAGTTTTGCATTGAGCAGCATTCTGCCTTCACCAAGGATGATGCCACAGTAACAACATAAAATGATTGATTTTAATAGCTGGCGTAGCTTCTGGTGTTATTCCAGTGGGATCCAGTATCTGTCAGCCTGGTAGGACATGGTCAACAGAACATGTTGCTTTGCCAAGGATGGGCTACATCTGTTCATCCTAGTCTTTTGGATAATTGCTAAAACTTTATCCACCCCCATAGAGCCTTTTTTAGGCAATGCCAAAAAGACAAAATTACCAACAAAGTGAAAAAGTCTCCAAACAACCTTAAGCTACTACTGCTCAGTGATAGGAGCCTAAACAAAAAACTACACCCTTCAAGCCACCCTCATTCTGGAGAATATAGACATCTGTGTATGACTGAAATGTGATTTTAAAGGTATGGAAAGTACTCTGACAGTGCAAGGTTGTAGTGACTTCCACACATTTAGACCAACAACAGCACAGACTGGGGTTAAATGAAGGTGTCTAAATCTACATTTTCAGCAAACATGCCTCAAGGTTGGTTAAACAGGATGGTACAATGGAGCTCATCCATGTGCAAGTCACCATAGATAGAGAACCTAATCATGTCATTGCTAGCTACAGGTCACTGTCTGTGCCTCTCTTCCAGTAATTTCACATCTATGTCAGTTCTCTGCATCTTCTGATTTCCCCCTTTTGCTGCCATTAGAGCTATCTTATCTGTACTTAGTTTTATCCCATTTAACTTCAGTTTTGCATTCCATTCCCCTATCCTTTACTGAAGTTCTTGCTCAGTCTGCCTGTAACACCACATTATCTGCATACAGCAACATTGTTGATCTGTCCCCTTTGACATGCTAACTAATGTAGTCCATAGCCAGAATGAACAGCAGTGGGCTTAGAGTATCCCAGGACTTCATGCTGGGCCTGCTGCTGTTTATTATCTACTTCTTGGAAGTCAAGGCTAACGTTCAAGGCCTCTGGCTCACCAAGTTCTTAGATGACTATAAAGTGGGTGCTATTTTAGATTCCTTCCAAGACTCCAACATCTAGTGTGAGGGTTTAACACAGACACATGACCGGTGCCAAAGCCATAACATAAAACTCAATGTCAAAAATGTTATTGTAATGCCCATTGGGAAGCTTTCAACCCAAGTTAATTACTCCATCGATTAAAACACCCCTAAGAGTTTGTTCAGTAGTAGAGTCTGGGAATATGTAGACAGCAATCTGGTCTTTGACCAATACGTAGCTAAGATAGTAAGAAAATCATTCTGTATCACCTAACTTATAAGTAAGGGTTTGGCATCCAGGTCCAAGGAAATTATAGTACCATTCTACTCAGTCCTTATTAGACCCATCATTGAGTATAATGCCCTCATTGGCATGCATCTAACCAGACATTTGCAACAGTTGGAATGCCCGCAAGTTTCTTACCAGGAGAATTCAGGGCGTGAAAACCCTGTCCTACACTGATTGCCTAAAGGCTCTGTCTCTTAATTCAGTCTGCTACAGTCTGCTGAAAGGGGATCTTTGCTTGACTTGGAGTTCCTCATACCAGCCATGATGGATCTGTTGCACATGCCCAAAACAAACAGCACCAAAAACATTAGATCCAGGGATCTGAACTCCACTTGTGACATAAACAGAATAAGCAGCTCCCTCAGCGGCTCAAGTTTGGCACGACTCTCCTGACTTTAACTCACTGAATAAATCGACTAGTGCCACCATGGGTAATAATCAATATGGGAACAGCAGTGTACAACTTTCTGCCACTGTTCACAATATCTCTAGCCCAGTTAGTTATGGGAACACTGATGGGCAACAAGAACTAAGGAGGAGTGAAAGGTTACTTCACCTCCAACAAGGTCAAAATAATAATGTCCATTTAAATCAGGACTTTAACACAAATTTTCGGTCAGCCAACAATATGGGGGCCAAACCGAAACAACAGAACAGATACCAGTCGAACAAACGACAGCGGAAATGCAACAAAAGAAAGACTTTAACAGTAGACACCTTTGAGTATTTTGGGTCTGCTTGTGCTGATGTTGTACCTTGTTTAGCCTTACCTGATGATATGTCAGAGTTAGATGTGTCTGCAGTTGATACAGGTCTTGAAAGTCCTGTGAGGTCTAGGAACTGTATTACATCTAAACCAGTTATTATCACCAATAAGACAGGTGATTTTAAAGTGTTCAATTTTTCATCTGCAGTTGTATCTCCTGACATAGTAGATTTTTTATCTAAAGGGTATACCTATGTTCCTGAACAAAAGCTTGATTTAGTGAAAACTGTCATTGACATCAAAGTGTTTACTAGGAAGTTAAATTTCAATTTAATGATGGGTGCCGTAACTAATGAGTCAAACTCAAACCAATTTTACATTCCTAGTACTTTCAATCCTCCTCTACACTCCTTGTTACAGGTTTTTGAACAACTTTGTGAATTGGATTTAAGGCAAAGTATAAAAAGGGGGCTTCCTACCACTGGTAAACATAGTGTCAATAAGTATGAAATCGAATGTCTGGAGTATATTAAATCCCAGGACATTCAAATTTGTACACCAGATAAAGGGGGAGGCTTGGTTGTGTTTGACAATGCTAATTACGTAGGAAGGATGGCTTCATTATTAAATAATTCTGCATATGTCATGAGTTCTAGATTGGAAATAAATAAAGCATACAGCTTTATTAAAAGTAGTATTGAAGACTTGTTCATTGAGAGGAGGTGTATTTAATTACATGTCCACTTTGTACTCTAGATATCCTTACATGTTCGGGATACCGAAGATACATAAGGATATATCGAATCCACCTATGAGGCCATTAGTTGACGGCCGAGGTTCACCCACTTATCCTTGTGCTAAAGTAGTAGACGTAATCCTACAAAAATATTTGGTTAAGGAACCACAAATTTGTAAAGACTCGTGGTCATTCCTTAAAAGATTAGATAGCCTGGAATTTAATATTGACTAACTTTCTCACAGTTGATGTGAAGGATTTGTACACATGTATACCTCGGGATGTAGGCATTGAATAGGTAAATCAAGGAAACATGGTGCCACAGATAGCGAGATGGCACTAGTTACTGAATTATTGGAAATTATTCTATACAACAACTTTTTCATGTTTGGTGACAACTTTTACCTTCAAAAAGTTGGTGTAGCTATGGGCTCCCCATGTGGGGCGAGCATAGCAAACTCTGTGATGGCTTATTGGGAATCTGAATACGTATTTAAGGATGCAAGTATTAATGATCTGATTATTTACTACACACGATATTTGGACGACATATTTATTTTGTTGAATGGTGATGTCAACATTAGTAACTACGTTGTCCAAAAGTTTAATGAATCAACCCAATTTGTACAATTTACTGCTACCTTTAATGAAGAGATTATAGTGTATTTAGATACCTTGATATCTAAGAACAGGGTTTTAGGTGGATATGTTGCCAATATCTGTAGGAAGAGTACTTATTCCAACTCATTCTTGCATTTCTCAAGTTGCCACCCCCACCATCAAAAGCATTCTGTGGTTAAAGGGCAACTAGTGAGATCTGCACGGATAGTAAGGATCAGGACTTTGTAGAAGAATGTGACTTACTTAAGTCCATGTTTCTACAC
Source organism: Protopterus annectens (assembly GCF_019279795.1). NCBI lineage: Eukaryota > Metazoa > Chordata > Ceratodontiformes > Protopteridae > Protopterus > Protopterus annectens. Next base: position 1,462,394,454 of record NC_056732.1, read on the forward strand.
AGAGGGTATCCAGTAGGATTACTTGACAATTTAATAAAGGAAGTCCAATATAAGCGATTTAATGGGACATATAAATCCTTAATTGCAAGCTAAATCATGCAGTGATGAAACTTCAAGTCCTCTTTCAGACTCTAATGATATTATGGCACATAGTTCGGAACATAATACACAAAAGGAAGTGAACTTTATTACCACATTCAATTTGCATAGTTACGCTTGCTTTGATATTATTAAGAAAAACTGGGGTATTTTTAGAACAAATTCTTCCATCTTTGTCAAGATGGGCGATACACCACTGGTAACATTTAGAAGAGGTAGGAATTTGAAGGATCTACTTGAACAACAGCGATGGACTGCATCAAGGGTCCCGGGAATGTTTAAATGTCAAAGCTGTAATTACTGTAAATTTGTGGACAACATACACTCTGTAACAGTGGGTGGGTTCCACATTAGATTGAAATGTAGGTTCAATTGCAACTCAAAGATGGTTGTTTATTTAGCAACTTGCCAGCAATGTCCTGCATTTTACGTAGGTAAAACAGAGCGTAGGCTCCGTGAAAGGATCTACGAACATCAGTATGCTATTGATAAAAACAAACAGGACAATGCTTCGGCTAAACATACCCAGTTTTACATGAACCATAGATTCAAATTTTCTGTCATCGACCAGGTGATTACAGATGTAAGAGGGGGTCCGGCACCATTACGGTTGGAAGAGTTAGAATTAGCCTGACAGATTAAACTAAATGCTTACAATCACCCTGGGCTGAATGAAACATGCTCAATAAGTAGCATTCTTAAATTAAAGAGTCTTAGGCGTTGACCCTATGGTAGAAAAATGATGTTTTATTTTGCACTATATTATATATTTTAGACATTTTGTATTTTGTTTTTTATATTTATACTTCCTTATTTAATGAATTTTTTTGACACTAATGTTGGTATAGTTTATATTACATGTTATATATTGTATATTATGTAACCGGTTACATTATGCTGCCATTTGTGTAGCATTGTATTTCAGCATTTTAGTATTACATTTTAACATTTCATTATGCCACTAGTGTTTAGGTAGGGCTGGTGTCTTTAAGAGAATAGTTAAACAACCAACAAATTAATTATATCTTTGTATGAGCTGTGATTGGCTTAATAGTGACTGAGTGTATTTATATGCTTGTAAATAATTAATGTGGTTTCTGAAGAAGTTTGCGTATTCCAGCAAATGAAAAGCGCTTCAAATAAATTTTTTAACCTGGGTTATTTTCGTGCTTAACCTTGCTATGGTGCCTATTTTCCTGGTACATAAACAGAATATGTTGGAGAGGCAGATATGTGTCCCAAAGGGTCCCTGCACTATGGAATAGGCATCCCTGACCCTCTTCAAATGAAACCTTGACAGTTGGATGGGAAATAGTGAATTTACACCTGGTCTGACCCCATGTGCTTTATGGACAGATTCCGGCAGTAGGAATAGTATTATCCTATCTAACACACCTCCCCTACAAATCCTTTAGTTACATCCGTACTAACATAACCCCCATCCCACATAGATGCCCCTGATACTTTGGATCCTAATGGGTTTGGGAAATATGGCTAGACTTGCAAGGGTCCTAGTGGTTGTTAGCCTAGTAACAACCACTGAACCTGTGAACAAGACTTCTATCCTATTAGGCCATATGTCATGCCAAATTTGTGCCTGACAGACATGTACTCACAATCTTTAAGGAAATGTCAGGCATGGAATGTGTACTGACCACCAATTCTCTATAAAACAATTACAGAAGTGAAAAACAACAACATTGACCATTACAATACTGATTTAACTAATGTTGTAGCTAATTACACATGTGCAAAGCACAAAACAGTAAAATAGTAATGAACATAACTCAGAATGTGAACCCAAGGAGAGTGTCCACCATTATCCTTAGCAGCCATCTGCTGTCTACTAGCAGTGCAGTTGCAATGCACCTCCTAAGACATTTTTAGTCAACACATCTTAAAATTATTGACAACATGATATCCTTTACAAGCATTAGGATGTAGAAATAGCCAAAGATAATATTCTAGAACTGAATTAGTTGTGGAAAAAAAGTAGCACTTATCTGTCATGAGGAATTGAGTTCCTCATTACACTTATATCATACAGATTCACTCCTGTAGGTACGATCATTATGCTGACTTGGGCTCATCTCATTATTTTTGAATTGCTCACTCTGCATGAGGAGCACAACTGATAAACATCATGCAGAGGACTACATAATGCCATACACATGTCTTAGCACCTACAGCCAGCTCCTTGCGTCCAAGGTGCAATAAAGTTTAGACTAAGAGAATTGTTATCTCATATTTAACTGTCTGAAATAGTCACTGTAGAGCATGTATCAGCTGTATATTGAGGGATAAATAATTGCCACATTTCACCCCATAAAGCGCCATTTGAACCACAATAATATTGTACATATATTTTTTTCATTTTGCCATCCTTTGCACAAATGAGGTACCCATCTGTGTCCGTTGCTGTGTGAAGAATGGAACAAGCAAGAACTAATTTGGGTACCAGTTTTCCACCATTTTTCCTGGGATCATTGAAGGTTGGACAATTTTAGCTGGGGAAGGTAAAGGTAGTGCTCCTTTTAGAGCACAAAAGTGGTGTGAGGAGGGCACAAATTTTTTTGGAATCCTCCATAAGCATTATTTATTTATTTATTTATTTAGTTATTTATTTAATAAATATTTGTTTACTGGGAAAGTCTGACTTGGACATAGCCAATTTTCAGTGGAGGCCCGGGGAGAAAAACTCCAGATGCATGTCTGGCTGATGACTTCTGCAGGATGGCTATACTGGGTCACAGTATAAGACTGATGCTGTGAATAGTTTGACCAGGGCTGTAACCCATGCTACTGGCATCTCACACATAGGGGAACAGTACCATCTTCACTAGAGGAACTTGATTTGATGCGAGTCTGACCTTCTTAGTCAAAGGGAGGCTGAAGTTAGGGAGCAATATCCACTCCGTACTGTACCATTTTTAGACAAACAACCTGCCACTGCACACCACTATCCAGTTTCTCATTATGCCCTATTATGTCTCTGTCCCCTGCAGGTATTGAACAGGGAGATTTGAATGAGCAGAACAGTGCTGGAGTATGTTTGTTGTCATAAAAATATCTCTGTTTGCATAGCAGAAGTTGTAGCTGTGTATTCATATCTTTTATACAGCAGTAGCACATCTGGCAGTACTGGCATAGCTTTAGAAAATAAGGATGACTGTGCAAAGTTATGTTTTGTCCTATATAAGTCGACATGTTAAGTCTATATGCACTGAGGTTTTTAGAATGGTTGAGGGTCCAACACCCCCCCCAAAAAAAAAGACCTGCTGTCATGGCAGAGTATGTTTTTCATCCCAATAGTAGCAAAGCACTGCTAGGTCCTTATATGTAATATCCACAAGTAGGAGTTTGCTGCGTATTTCATAATATACAGTAGAATTATCTGTCTCTTATCTGTCCCATATGCTGGGCATTATTAATGCTATAATTAGCACGTTTACTGTGTAGATGTACCAGAACGTGTGACAGAACTCAAACTGCAAAACTGGTCACAATCACAAATGTGGCATCTTGATAAATAGCGTCTGCTATTATTATTCTGTGTCATCCTATATGTGACAATGGCTTTTGCCATAGGCCTACCCCTCCATATGTTATACTCGGACAAAAAAGGTTGATGAGATATCCGTTTAAGTCTTACTATGAAAAGGTTCTTATGCTTCACTGTATCGGAATCCAGGTAGTTAAGCATGCAGTTTTCATTGTGTTTGTATGGCTGTTCCCCACCCTCATTGTCATTATACTTTCTTTCATACATTTATTTTTTTGTTTTGTTGTTTTTCCTCTCCATTTCTCTTACTATTATATGCAGCAGCACAGCAACCTACAACAAGCCCACTGTGAAGGACTGTTGTCCCCCTACAGGTGGCAACAGTAGCACCACCATCACCACCACCAGCAGAGACCCTAGCACATCTGGATCCCAATCTGCCAGAGTTGCCTCTGCACATTCTGCCCTCCTTTCACCACCGATGTCAGGTAACCCTGCACTGGAGGTTGGTACAGTGGTGCCTGACAGTGACAATACATGTGAAGGTAGAGGTGAAGCTTTTGTCGCCCATTAGGAGCTGGCAGTGCTCATGGGGGAGATACTAGACAGGTGGCTGGATGCCAGCATCAGGCAGGTAGAGACTGTGATCTGGTGACTTTTGAGTCACATTCCTGCAAAGAGCTGTCTGTACCTTATGAGGCAGGACCCAGTGGTATGGTTCCCGGGGTGATTGCTAAACTACCAGAAGGTGTAAACTGGCAGAGACTGCATCTTTGAACACCCAGTCCTATCCCCACACCCAGTGTCTCCCCTCCCTTTTACATCTGTGTTTACCCTTGTATATTATATAAGCTCCTCCTCTCACCATTTTCCTCCCTTTGTTTGGGGTTTCCCCTCCCTTTTACATCTGTGTTTACCCTTGTATGTTGTACAAGCTCCTCCACTCACCATTTTCCTCCCTTTGTTTGGTGTTTGCCCTCCCTTTTACATCTGTGTTTACCCTTGTATATTATATAAGCTCCTCCTCATACCATTTTCCTCCCTTTGTTTGGTGTCTCCCCTCCCTTTTACATCTGTGTTTACCCTTGTATGTTGTACAAGCTCCTCCTCTCACCATTTTCCTCCCTTTGTTTGGTGTTTCCCCTCCCTTTTACATCTGTGTTTACCCTTGTATGTTGTACAAGCTCCTCCTCTCACCATTTTCCTCCCTTTGTTTGGTGTTTCCCCTCCCTTATACATCTGTGTTTACCCTTGTATGTTGTACAAGCTCCTCCTCTCACCATTTTCCTCCCTTTGTTTGGTGTCTCCCCTCCCTTTTACATCTGTGTTTACCCTTGTATGTTGTACAAGCTCCTCCTCTCACCATTTTCCTCCCTTTGTTTGGTGTCTCCCCTCCCTTTTACATCTGTGTTTACCCTTGTATATTATATAAGCTCCTCCTCTCACCATTTTCCTCCCTTTGTTTGGTGTTTCCCCTCCCTTTTACATCTGTGTTTACCCTTGTATGTTGTACAAGCACCTCCTCTCACCATTTTCCTCCCTTTGTTTGTCTATTTCCTTCACCATTGCATTCCACTTACCTCATTATCTTACCCTACATTTACTCAGCCATGTCTTTTTCCCTGCTACCTAACATCCATTTTTTACCCACCTGTTACTTACCTGACTTTCTTCGCTAATGTTTCGCTCTCAAAACGGGGCATAAAAGGGCAACTTTCTCACAAAAAAGAAAAAATCTACAACCCATGTCTCTCAACTTCCTAACATCCCAGATATTTGAATATTGTTCATCTGACTTACACCAACTGTTATCACAGAAAGTGTTTAGTCGTCTGACAAATCATTGAGGATTTCCGTCTTTAAATAATTGCAGCTGTTATTGAAATTCATCTGGATTATTGAGCTAAGAAGTGGAGATGTTTGCTGCTATCCTGTCTCCATTCTGCTCATTCCTTATTTGCTCACCTTATGTTCTACTCCTTTTCATCTCTGTCCTGTACTCCCCTTTACAACTAATTATGTGGTCAAAAATAGATAAGCACAATACACGACCACAAAAGGCTTGTTAAAACTATCTTTTTGTTGTCATACATAACAAAACAGTTTATAGAGAGCAGTGTCAATGTCACTATCACCACAGAGAAATGACACTTGTCATCCTGTGGTAAAACTGATAATTGCAAGTCAGATGCTAACGGCATCCATCGGTCATGCAAAAGTTTCAATGTGCATCATGAAGCAATTAGAAAATAATGTAAAGTTAATAATTGTACTGTATTGGCTTCTATGGCTCATTGTAATCATTAATTCATGTGTGCAACATACCACTTTCAGAAGATTAGAACCCTGTACTAGGTGCAGGTTTCTAATGCTGTGAGGGTGGAATGTTGTTCAGTCTGCAACTGTAATCCATTCACCTGTGATTGTTTAAACCTGTCCTCTGAGTGCTGCTGTGGCATACCTGGCTGATGCTCTCATGTGGGGAATATGGATGACAAAAGCATGGGTTCAAATCTATTCAAATGTATGTTTCTTTTCTTGATGTCATATGTTCCATTACCCTGATACATGTTTTACTGACACCTTCCCTTTGAATTATTCTATGGCATGCTTAAAGAACACCCTGATTTGAGGAATATGAGTGACAAAGGTATGGGTTTAATTCCATTTAAGTGCATTTCTTTTTTCTTATGTGTTTTATTATACTGAAATGAAACCTTTTTATCATCAGTATCTAAATTCTGTCTTGGATTTTGGCACTTTCTAAACAAATCTATTTATGGATATGTATAAAATTGTTAAGCTAAGAAACTAAGAGATATGCTCACTCCCCACCTCCATCTGCTCGCTCATTCCGTACTGTCTCACCTTATATTCTGCCTTGTGCTTGCTTCACCTTTTCAGCTCTGCCTTGTACTCCAATTTCCAAGTTTTTATTTGGGCAAAAAATAGATCAACACAACACACACTTGATCATAAAGTGATAACAAAACAGAAGTATTTTTTCTTTGTTGCATGATGGGTTGCTGAGAAGCAACATTGATGCACATGTGAAACCAACTAGAAATTCCACTTCCTCTTCCTGTGGCATTAATGAAGGACAACCCTTGTTACATGCAAATCTAATACTTTTATTCTAACTCCTTTGATAGCTCACTGTACTTCTGAACAATTTTTTACTATGTCATTGCACTAGGTGAGGTGCACAAATCCCCTTGGGGTTTGAATGTTGTTTTACAGTATTTGCTTTTCAGTGTTCAGATATGTTATATTTCCCTGATATGTGTTTGTTCCACAGCTCGTTTTTAGTCTGACTGTTTCACTGGCTTTCCCTTGCTAATGTACTAGTATGGAAAATAACACTAAGAAAGGCATGAGTTACATTCCTTTGAAGCCTATCTTTATTTAATTGCTGTCAGTCTGCATATATACTACATTTTCCTGATGTATTTGTATTTCCTAACCCCTTTTTATCTGACTGCTTTAGTGGATCCCCTTGCTAATATACTAGTATGGAGAGTATCACTTGGAAAGGCATAGGTTCCAATCCCTTGAGGCCACCCATCTTTATTTAGGTCTGTAAATGTGCTACATTTCCTTGATATCTTTTATACCTTTATTTAGCCTGACTACTTTAGTGGCTCTTTTTGCTAGGAACAGAGAGTATACTGGCATGTGGAGAGAAGTGATGCTTTGACTCCCTAGAGGGGACGTTCACTTTATTTATTTTCCATTTGTTTACCGGGTTAGTCCGACTGGACACAAGGTGACCATTTTCATTGGAGGCCCGGAGAGAAAAGCTCCAAATACATAGTAAGAAATTATAAAAAAATAATAAAAAAATAAAGTTATATGAACATAGCTATTTTGTACAAAGAACATATAAAAGGAGTAAAAATCAGAGTTTTACAATTGATGCAGCATACAGTGATTAGAATATTGAGAAACAATTAAACAAGATATTATACAACAAATATAGAATTGCTTGAACATAAATTCAAAAAGAAGTTTCCATAGACACAGGGTCATAAACCAGAAATCAGAACTGTAAAGGTGGTCTAAACACCTGGTTCACAGAACTATGCACCAAGTGAAACTACACAGTACACCTGTGATCTAGGGATGTTGAAAGTCAGGGACAGGTAAAATTAGTCTGGTTCTGTACAGGAACATATCCAAGTTTTAAATAGATCTTTTAGTAGGGATTTGAAAGTATGTTTACTATTTAGACATCTAGTGTCAGGGGGTCGAGAGTTCCAGGCCTTAGCAACTGCAAAGGAATAAATAGATTGGCCTGAGCTATGTAAGCAACTGGTAACAGTCAGTAGGGCGGTATTGGAAGATCATAGTTAACACGCAGTATTATGGAAGGTGAGCAGACCAGAGAGGGCAGGCATTTTATTTGGTTGGTGTAGCAGTTGATGGGTCAGGAGAAGTTGATTGTATTTTAATAGGTTACGGAGTTTTAACCATCCTAGTTGTCTTAGGGAGAGGCAGTGATGAGAACAAAACTTAGCATTGCTTGCAGATTTTGAGATTTTATTGTAGCAGGTAGATAGTTTCAGAAGGTCAGATTTGTTTAGGTTGGTTAGGACTGGGATTATAGAATTGGTCCACAGCTTACAATCTGATATTGTCAGTATTGGTGCAGGTTGGTACATCGTTACTTTACTTTATCCAACTCCAACCTCGCCTTTCTAATTTTCAGATTATTCAACATTGCTGTATTGTCATACCAACTTCTCCATTGAGTTTTGCCATCTTGCTCTGTTGGGCAACTCCCTTTGCACTCTTCTGTCTGTATCTGTAGTTTCTGCTACTATAGAGCAAGTACTACTCCATCCTTATTCATGCATGATATCTGTCCTTTATACAGAACATTTCTCTGCATAGATGTACTGTATTTTACATCAACATTGTCAATGTTGCTTTCCCATCTGTATGTAGAAACTCTTGGGGACTAGCAGAGGTAGAGGTCCGTGTGCATATTCCATGTTTACCACAGTTGCTTGTAGTTTAGAAATGGCCACAATGTGATCTAAGGCAATCAGCTCGTGGGTCTGTGCTATGACTAGGACCTGCTTTTTATGCACAGTGTCCTGGCCACATGCATAAGTAATAAGCGTAAATAGCATCAGCTTGGCAGTGATCATGGATATGACAATTCTGTATCCCTGGGTATGATTTAGTAGGAAAATGTGGAAGGACATACTTGAAGAGTTGAGAAACGATATGGAAAAAAAATTGGGCATGTTGTCCAGGAACTTTTCCTATTAGAATGGTATTGCTTGATATATATGGATATTTTGGAAGAGCTAACCCTCTTTTTTTGTGTTAGAGGCAGTAGAAGCTCTGGAATAAATCTTATAAAGAGAGAAGTATTATATAAGCTTTAAAGTGAAGAAATTAGAAGCTGTTCTTTCTCTAGCACCAGAACAAATGATACATATTTAAATTAATATGCAGTATTGAGCCTAACATTCATTGTTTTTTAAAGACATTAAGATAGTAGAGGGGCTTGTGTCATTGAAGAAATAAAAGGAGAGCTAATCAGAACTGTAGTGTATGTAGTTGAAAGAAGGATAATTTTATGGAAACTGACCATGAAAAGGGTTAGGGAGAAAAGAAAAGGGTTAGGGAGAAAAAAGACTGATAACCGTACAATATAACAGTATCTGGAGAGGTAAGAGACGGTACCATAGAAAGAAAGAATCTTAAATGTAAATCTGGTTATAAATGTAATGCTATATAATTATATACAAAATATATGAACTGGACTTGCTGTTTTAATTCTGTTTATTGAAACACTGTGCCGCCCTACGGAGGTTTGTACACTACTTGCTGTCTCAGCTGTTACTTACATTGCCTGGATTGCATGATAATTCCATGTTCCCTAGAAGTACTGGAAACCTAAAGTCATCCTTGAAATGCTTATAAACAATGTGATAAATATGCTGTACAAATGACCATAATGTATGCAATGTATGTACTTTGTATTCTGTTTTGATTATCCTTTAGCTTGGGTCATAACTAAAATGTGCCATCAATCTAGCTCACTCAGACCATTAACTGTTGTAAAATAAAATAAATAAAAGGTAGCATTTTCTAGACGTTATTCCATGGAAGTATTCAAGTGAAAGATAGCATGATGCTTAAGTTAATAAATGAAAAAAGAAAAATCTGTGGTATCCCTTGAAGTCTCAGAAAACCCAATATGCAACCTATACTGGGTCAAAAACAAACTAAGAAGAAACTTTGCAGTGTGGAGGGTATGAAGTTCACTCCTTGAAATATGTTATGCACCTAGTTCACTAATAAAAAATCAAACTGTAAAATAGAGTCTATATCATAACATCGACAGCTTTGATTGTCAAATCCAAAATCATCGAAAGCTAAAAACAGCGAACGGGAAAAATCATTGATTTCTTTCCTAGGGAAAGAATTCACTTGGCCGTCCGCAAACAAAATAAACAAACACACCCAAACATAGTGGGGGGCTTCACCCCCACACCCCCCATTATAGGGGGCTGTGCCCCCACACTCCCCCTAACTAAGTATACCAACTCTGAGACTGCTGTACAGTGGGGAAAGGGTAAATCCCAGAGAACAGCCATGCAAATTCTTTCCCGAGGAAAGAATTCAATGATATGGCCGTTCGCTATTTTAAGCGAGGTGTTGATGAATAAGCATTCGACAACCTAAACTGTTGACAAATCAGTAGAGAACCGTAAAATATGCACTACAAAATAATAAGATAGAAAATAGTAGGTAGTCCACAGTTGAGTTAAAAATGGAATATTGTTTATTAAAACACACAAACAAGTGATCCTAGCTGAGTATAATGAAAGGAATTAGACATTTATTATTTATATATAATCAGGTTATTTGGAGCAAGGGATGGCTATAGAGGGTGGTTCTGTTAACAGCAATAAAAGCAATAAACTCATTCCTTTTGATGAAGTCCCCCTTCCCCTTAACGCCATAGTGTAAATTGTGACTGTACTACCTTAGACCTGAAACTTAAAGCTAGAGACAAATTAAAATATATAAGAACAGTTTATTAAGGCTAATTTACTAATCCAAACTTTACCAAATACACTTCAGTTCAGCAAAGGTAGTAGATTCTTTACTTCACCACAAAAATCATCTGGTACCTCTGCCTCTTGTCTTCAAGGATACCAAGGCAAGAGGCGGAGGTACCAGATGATTTTTGTGGTGAAGTCAAGAATCTACTACCTTTGCTACGTGTGTTTTTCTTAATCCAAACTTTACTAAGAAACCAACTCACTAACAAATTAATTAACTGATTAACAGAAGATCCACCACTAGACCTCTATCAGAATAAATATTAATAAATTATAAACTGAAACACTTTTAACAAAGATCGCTTTCATACCAAATAAATACTTCATCAGGTTTGTGTGTAAAAAAAACATTTCATAATATTAATGGACATGTGTATACATCCACAAGTAAACACCTATGTAGGCTGAAACCCATAACTATAATTGTAAGTCCAAATCCTATTTCTGTGTTTTGGAATATTTTAATTTTAGGGTAATCCGAGGCTCTAATATCTTTGTCTGCTAATACTGGATTCCTTTTTCAATTATATCATCTGCCAAACTGTTATACTTCAATGATAGGCTGAAACCCATAACTATAATTGTAAGTCCAAATCCTATTTCTGTGTTTTGGAATATTTTAATTTTAGGGTAATCCGAGGCTATAATATCTTTGTCTGCTAATACTGGATTCCTTTTTCAATTATATCATCTGCCAAACTATTATTCTTCTATGATATGACCCTTTTGAACTCATTATGACCTTTTGAACTCATTCTATGTCCATATTGATGATAGAAAGCAGCCTGTCTAGGTGAAACGCCCACCCTTCAGTAATCCCTTTTTTCATATTCTGAACCAGTGCCTCTGGTGTCACAGCGAAGTCATTGTTCAGGAAAATATTGATTCATTTTGTTTTTAGTTTTGGCTAAATGTAATATACTGCTAGTATTAAATGCTAATTTGGAAATCCCCATTTCCCATACTTAATTGGTATGTAAGTAGATTGCATAGCAAATCTGCCTTTCATTTTGCCTAGAGTTTAATTCTCAATCGTGCTAATTCTCTGGCAGTTTAGTATATTTATGTGACTTGACAGATTTCTGAGGATACATAATGACAATAGCAGAATTATAGAGTTAACTGCATTGATTTTACTGTGTAAAAGTTTTGTAGAGCTTTTGAAATTGAAGTTTTATATCTTGTCTTTTAATATTCTGATATTTTTCGTCTGCTGTCACTCGAACTGCATGTCCAACTACCAAGCTTAGGTAAGTCAAAACAAAAAAATTCCTGTTTGATGTGTTCCTAGGACCCTTGCTCCTTACATGTTCCTAGTCTCAGCAACTACAGTTTTGTTTTCTTTGCATTCTTATTTAAAGTATGTGCTAAAATGTCAGAATATCTCCATTAGGACGTGCCACCAGGTAGCGCACTGATAAATACTGACCAATTTCAGGTTCAGCCTGGAAACAAAAAGTACTGAAATGTAAGCATTAACAAATTAGTTCAGACTAACGGCAATGCAGAGCATAATGTACAATACATACATTACCTTGTAAAGTGGGTCAAGCTTCTGTAAATCTTGAGAGAGTAGAAGAGACTTGGAAAAGAGTTGTTACTTGAGTTATTCGGTCCTTGTACATAGCCTGCACTAATTCTGCCAATGTTTCTGGGACTTCAGACTGCCACAGGACTGCCCAAATCACCTCTCTTTGGACCTTTGTCATATGCTTTCTCCAAGTCTAGGTATTCCCAGTTGGACTCTTACCTCATCTCTAGCTTCCTCTCAATTATCTGTCTCACTGAAACATTGGGTCAGTTGTGCTGCATTCTGATCTGAATTTGAGCTGCTCATTTCCCATCATACTTTCTACTACTGTTTGTCTCTTTATCAATCACCTTCTCCATAACATTTATGCATTGCAACAGGAGTTTGATGCCTCTGTGCTACCAACAACTGTGGATTTCCCTTTTGTTCTTTTAGACTGGTTCTAGTAAGTTTATTCCAGTCATCTGAGAATGCTTTTCCCACTATACTGTTATGAGTACCCTCAATAGCCATTTCTCCTCTATCTCGTCCAACATATTCATTATATCTGCTGCCTTTCCTGACTTCATTTTCTTTAGTGCTATTCCTACTTCTTCTATGATGGGTTCCTTCTCTTCTTTCATTGTAGGCTGTGTCAAGGGCAGTACATCTCCTGTGGAGTTTTCTTCATTCAAAGCTGTTAGAAGTATTCCTTCCATCTGCCTTTGATGTCCTGTGGACTGGTGAGAAGGTTGATGTTCTTCGTCTTCCATTGCTGCAGTCCTTACTATTGGGTATAGTCCGCATCCAGTCGGCCCGAATACCAGAGTTGACGTCGGTCATGGCGCATTAGACTGACGCCAGTACGCCAGGTACTAATGCGCATGACCGCGCCATATCCTCTGTCTTTTTGCCGGGTCCGATGCAGAAGCAGTTTTGAGTGCAGGTTGGCGTTCTGAGATATTTCAAACCGGAGTTTCAGACCGAATCAGAGTTGGCTAAGTACCTGGGGAACATTTTGGTTTTTCTTGCCTCAGTATTCAACCGGATGTCAGAAAAAGTGAATAACTGTATTTCTTGTGGGAAACAGATACCGCATAAGGATTTCCATACTTTGTGTATACCTTGTTTAGGGCCTGAGCACGACGTTGTTGGTTGCCGCTCTTGTGCTAGGTTTAACAAACGCACTATTAAGAGGAGGTTAGACTGTGCCAGGTTAGTGTTTGGGAACGTTGTAATTATAAAATGCCGCCGGATGCTCCGGCCACTTCCCAAGAAGCGCAAGGACAAAACAGCGAAGCCTAGGGTTGATGAACCGGCAGTCCCGGACGTCGGTTCTTTAGGAGGCTCAGTGGAGCCAGAGGATGTTCTTCGTCTTCCCTTGCTGCAGTCCTGACAATTGGGTATAGTCCGCGTCCCAGTCGGCCCGAATACCAGAGTAGTCATGGCGCTTAGACTGACGCCAGTACGCCAGGGTACTAATGGCATGACCGACGCCATTCCTCAGTCTTTTTTGCCGCATGGTCCGATGCAGAAGCAATTTTGCGAGTGCAGGTTGGCGTTCTGAGATTTTCCGAAACCGGAGTTTCAGACCGAGTACAGAGTTGGCTAAGCCCTGGGTTGAACATTTTGGTTTTTCTTGCCTCAGTATTTAACCGGATGTCAGAAAAAGTGAATAACTGTATTTCTTGTGGGAAGCAGATACCGCATAGGGATTATCATACATTGTGTATACCTTGTTTAGGGCCTGAGCACGACGTTGTTGGTTGCCGCTCTTGTGCTAGATTTAACAAGCGCACTATTAAGAGGAGGCTTGATTGTGCTAGGTTAGTGTTTGGGAAGCGTTGCAATTATACTATGCCGCCGGATGCTCCGACGCCTGCTTCATCTAAGAAGCGCAAGGACAAAACAGTGAAGTCTAGGGGTGAGGAACCGGCAGTCCCGGACGTCGGTCCTTTAGAAGGCTCAGGGGAGCCAGAGGTTTTGCCAGGAGTCTCTATGGAGTCTCAGGCAGATACTTTACTGTTACAGGATGTGCCCTCTCAGGAGGTAGGCCAGGCTGAGGGGGCTTCTCAGGTAACTGTTCTTCCCTCTCTTCCCAAGGTAGTTAGGGCCTCTCCTTCTGTTGCCAAAGCTTCTTTTAGAGGAAGGCCAAGTTCAGCTTCTGTGGGGGCTTCTCCTAACATTTCGGGCTCTGTGCCTAAGAAACATATGCTTAAAATGGCAGAAGATTTGATTACTCTGATTAGAGGTTCTATGCCCCACCTGATAAGAGGCCTAGGTGGAACAGGAGTTTGATAGTTTTGAACAGTGTTCACAGGCTTCAGAGTCTTCTGTGGAAGACTTGCAAGAGTTTCCTACTTATTCTGATTCTGATGTGGATGATTCCACTCCTTCAGCTTCTCCTCCTGAGGATTTTTCATTTTCAGAGACTCTTCACTCCATGAGGGAGCACTTTAAATGGGAAGGCCAAGATTACTCTGACTCCAGAAATAGGCTTAGGGAATTCTTGTTTTTGTCCCAGCATAGGCCCTTAGCTATTCCTCCTGTGTTGTATGTGGTGGAGGATGTTTTTGCAGAGGCTTCTCTGAACCCTGATTCCTTGCCTCCTGCTCCTGTTAAGCCTGATAGGTATTATAGGGTGCCCAAGCTCATAAGTATTTGTTTAAGAGTCCCAGGGCGACCCAGAAACTGTTTCTCAGGGGCCTAAAGGTGTTAAAGCTTCTGTGGTTAAAAATCCTGTACCCTCTGATAAAGAGGCAAGGGCTTTGGATAGGTGGGGTAAGAAAGTATACTTCTTCCACTCTAGCCATGAGAGCGTTGAATTGTCAGTTTCACATGCTAAAATATCAAAATTATCTCCTTTCACAATTGAAATCTAAGGTGGATGCTTTGGCGGAAGGTATAGAGTGTAAAGAGTTGCTGGATTTAGTTCATGTGTCTGAACAAGTGGGTAAGCATTCTTTGCAATGTGGTTTTGATGCTGTGCAGGCCTCCTCGAGGGTGGCTGCCACTAGTTCTGTTCTTCGCAGGCATGCCTGGTTGAGGGATCAGAATTTAGCTGAGCATGTTAAGACCAGGATTTTGGATGCTCCTTTACAGTCTGATGTGTTGTTTGGACCGCCTGTGGAAGCAGTTTTAAAGAAAATGGAGGACAAAGCTAAGTCTATGCAGACTGTTAAAGATTTTTTGCAGGTGCAGCCTCCAGTTTAGTAGAAATTGGCCTGCTAAGGGGTGGACATATCCTGCTTATGGTTCCCAGTCTAGGGGTAGGTCTAGACGTGGTAGGGGCAGGGCTCAAGGTTCGTTTAGGCCTAGATCAGACAGTTCACCTGCTCAGACTTCTGGTGAGGGCAGGGGTCAGTCCTTTCTAGAAGCAGAACCAATGACCTGCCTTTTCAGCTGCCAGTGGACTCGTCTGGCAGCTCCTTTGGGAGGAAGATTGTCTCTTTTCAAAGAAAATTGGGATTTAATCACTCAAGACAGATGGGTGCTGGATATCATTCATCACGGGTACAGATTTTATTTCCACACAATGCCCCTTTCAAAGGCATGCCAGATGTTCCTCCTCCACAAAGAAAAGAGGCTCACAAGCAAGTTTCTCAGTTACTCCAGATAGGGGCTATTCAGCCAGTCCCTGTGTCAGAAAGGGGCTTGATTTTATTCTCGCCTGTTCCTAGTACCAAAGAAGGGGAACACGTGGAGACCAATTTTGGATTTATCTATCCTCAACACTTATCTGGACATTCCCAAGTTCAAGATGTTGACGTTACAGCAACTGTTACCTCTGCTGGGCAAGGATCACTGGATGGTAACTTTGGATCTCAAGGAAGCTTACCTTCATGTGCCCATAAGGCTAAGTTGCAGAAAGTATCTACGGTTTCAACTGGAGATTTTCATTATCAGTTCTCTGCATTGCCCTTTGGCTTATCTACTGCCCAGAGTATTCACAAAGGTTCTGGCTCCAGTGATAGCTTACTTCAGGCTTCAAGGCATTCAAATTTATCCTTACTTGGACGACTGCCTGATTTTGGCTCAAGAAAAGGAACACCTTCTACAGCATCTGGAATATGTCATAGCAGTGCTAAGATGCCTAGGGTATTCTGTGAACGAAATAAAGTCCAGTCTAGTACCCTCTCAAGACATGTGCTTTCTGGGTGTGAGACTGAATACAGCAGCCCAGATGGCCTTTTTAACCCCGGACAAACAAAAGAGTCTGTCACTTTACTTCCATCAACTATCTCATCAGTCCGTGCTGACTGCAAGGACAGTCCTTCAAGCATTAGGGTTCATGGCATCTTGTATTCTGGTGCTTCCCAATGCCAAACTGCATATGAGGAAGCTGCAATGGTATCTCAAAATGTATGGACTCAGCACTGCCAAGATTTGGACACTGTCATTCAAATAATACCTTGCCTTCAAAAGGAATTCTTGTGGTGGGCTCAGGAATGTCACCTAAACAAGGGACTCTCTGTGACCCGCCAGAGGCGAGTCAGATTTTAACGACAGATGCCTCGGACACTGCTTGGGGAGCTCATCTAAATGGAAAGTGGATACAAGACAAGTGGCCTGCCAGACTACAGCATCTACATATCAACATGAAGGAGATGTTAGCAGTCCAGTTTGCATTGATGGCGTTCAAGGAGTTACTTCTTCCAGGGCAGGTGTTGATTCTGACAGACAACACAACTGTCATGTGGTACATCAACAAGCAAGGGGGAACACATTCTTATCCTCTATGCAGGCAAGCAATGATTCTATGGGAGACTGCGTTAAGCCTGCAACTGACTCTTCAGGCAAGGTTTCTGCCAGAGCACAGAACTCTAGCAGATGTATTAAGCAGACAAATCATGGATCCCCACGAGTGGAAACTGGATCTTCATGTATTTCAGAAATTGACAGTGTCATGGGGAACTCCAGACATAGATCTGTTCGCTTCTCCACTAAACCACCAGCTGCCAAAGTATTGCACAAAGGGGTTTCATCACACAGCTTGGAAAGTGGATGCTCTGTCTTTCAGTTGGAAAAACCTTCATGTCTATGCCTTTCCACCTCTACCTCTTCTTCCAAAGGTATTACTAAAGGTCAGACAGGACAGGCCACGGATGATTTTGATAGCTCCAGATTGGCCTCGCAACACTGGTACCCACTTCTAAGGAGTCTTGTAAAGAAGCCTCCATGGCCTTTACCTCTGATTCCTCATCTGTTATCTCAGAAGGACGGTCATCTGCTCAATGTCAAGCTTCCATCTCTTCATCTCACAGCTTGGCATATTCTGTGTTGAAGCATGGTAGGTCTCAGCTTCCTCAACAAGTTTTAAATGTGATTATGGAAGCTAGAAGGCCTAGTACTAGGAGAGTGTACGCAGAAAATGGAAGAGATTTTTATTTTGGAGTACAGCAAAGAATTTGGAGATTTCAGAGCCTAATTTGAGTGTGGCTCTTCAATATCTTACTGAATTACTGGACAAAGGTTTGTCTTTCTTCCATAAAGATTCATGCTGCAGCAATTTCAGCTCACTATGATTGTGACCCACCTTTGTTTTCGCATCCTTTGTTCAAGCAGTTTCTTAGAGGGGCAAAGAATATAAGACCCCAATGAGCTCCTACTCCTGCTTGGGATCTCAATTTTGTGTTGGAAAAACTTACTCTACAACCTTTTGAGCCTGCAGCTACTGCTGAATTGAAATATTTGTCATGGAAGACTGCTTTTCTGTTGGCTATTACTTCTGCAAGAAGGGTGTCTGAGTTGCAGGCCCTTATGGCAGTAGAGCCCTTTTTGATTTTCCATAAGGACAGGGTATCATTACGTACTAATCCTTCCTTTATGCCTAAGGTGGTTTCTAGTGTGGCTTTAAACCAAACTATTCATTTGCCTACATTTTTTGCAGATCCTCAAAATAAAGGGGAAAAGATTTTGCACACTTTAGATGTACACAGGCAATTGCGTTATTATTTGAGCAGGACTAAAGATTTTAGGCAGTCTCAGCAGTTACTGGTTTCTTTTGCTTTAAGTTCACAGGGCAAGCCTGTGTCAAAACAAACTATTTCTAGGTGGATTGGCTTTTGCATTGCATTTTGTTATTCCCATCATGGCAAAGAGGTTCCAGCTGGGATTAGGCCTCATTCCACTAGGGCTACTGCCACTTCAACAGCATTTCTAAGGGGTGGCAACTAAGGATATTCTGGAGGCAGCTACTTGGAGTTCAGTGCATACTTTCTCTAGGCATTATCACCTGCCTATATACTCTAAGACTAGAGCTGGTTTTGCCTCAGCTGTTTTACAAGGCATGTTGTCAGCTCCTGCTACTTTATAATTTGCCAGCCTCCCTTACCTCTGCTTTGGGATTCTACCCAATTGTCAGGACTGCAGCAAGGGAAGAAGAACATAGTACAGTTTTGTACCTACCATAGATGTAGATGTCGGAGGATTCCCATGCTGCAGTCCAATTTAGCCTACCTCCTTCCCCTCTGTGTTTCAGGGTGGTTGTGTAGGTGAGTTTACATGCTTATATTTTTTGTATATATTACTGTATATATTGTACATGGTTTTTGGTGCAGGTTGTTTTTGGGACTTGTCTTTTTGGGTCTTCTGACATCTGGGGCAAGAAAAGACTGAGGAAATGACGCCGGTCATGCGCATTAGTACCCTGACGTACTGACGTCAGTCTAAGGCGCCATGACCGACGTCAGCCTTATACTCTGGTATTCGGGCCGACTGGGACGCGGACTATACCCAATTGTCAGGACTGCAGCAAGGGAATCCTCGAACATCTACATTTATGGTAGGTACAAAACTGTACTTTTTGCCAGGAGTTTCTATGGAGTCTCAGGCAGAAACTTTACTGTTACAGGATGTACCCTCTCAGGAGGCAGGCCAGGCTGAGGGGGCTTCTCAGGTAACTACTCTTCCCAAAGTAGTTAGAGCCTCTCCTTCTGTTGCCAAAACTTCTTTTAGAGGTAGGCCAAGTTCAGCTTCAGTAGGGGCTTCTCCTAGCATTTCGGGTTCTGTACCTAAGAAACATATGCTTAAAATGGCAGAAGATTTGATTACTATGATTAGAGGTTCTATGGGCCCTCCTGATAAGAGGCCTAGGGTGGAACCAGAGTTTGACAGTTTTGAACAGGGTTCAGGGGCTTCTGAGTCTTCTGCGGAAGATTTGCAGGAGTATCCTCATTATTCTGATTCTGATGTGGATGATGCCACTCCTTCGGCTTCTCCTCCTGAGGATTTTTCATTTTCAGAGACTCTGCATTCCATGAGGGAGCACTTTAAATGGGAAGGCCAGGATTACTCTGATTCCAGGAAGAGGCTTAGGGAATTCTTGTTTTTACCCCAGCATAGGCCCTTAGCTATACCTCCTGTGTTAAATGTAGTGGAAGATGTTTTTGCAGAGGCTTCCCTGAACCCTGATTCTTTGCCTCCTGCTCCTGTTAAACCTGATAGGTACTATAGGGTGCCCGAAGCTCATAAGTATTTGTTTAAGAGTCCTAGGGCGGACCCAGAAACTGTTTCTCAGGGGCCTAAAGGTGTTAAGGCCTCTGTGGTTAAAAATCCTGTTCCCACTGACAAAGAGGCAAGGGCGTTGGATAGGTGGGGTAAGAAAGTGTATACTTCTTCCACTCTAGCCATGAGAGCGTTGAATTGTCAGTTTCACATGCTGAAATATCAAAATTATCTCCTTTCACAATTGAAATCTAAGGTGGATGCTTTGGCGGAAGGTATTGATTGTAAAGAATTGCTGGATTTAGTTTATGTGTCTGAACAAGTGGGCAAGCATTCTTTGCAATGTGGTTTTGATGCTGCAGGCCTCCTCGAGGGTGGCTGCCACTAGTTCTGTTCTTCGCAGGCATGCCTGGTTGAGGGATCAAAATTTGGCTGAGCATGTTAAGACAAGGATTTTGGATGCTCCTTTACAGTCTGATGTGTTGTTTGGTTCACCTGGAAGCAGTTTTAAAGACAATGGAGGACAAAGCTAAGTCTATGCAAACTGTTAAAGATTTTTGCAGGTACAGCCACCAAGTTTAGTAGAAATTGGCCTGCTAAGGGGTGGACATATCCTGCTTATGATTCCCAGTCTAGGGGTAGGTCTAGACGTGGTAGGGGCAGGGCTCAAGGTTCTTTTAGGCCTAGAACAGGAGTTCACCTGCTCAGACTTCTGGTGAGGGCAGGGGTCAGTCCTTTCATAAACAGACCCAATGACCTGCCTTTTCAGCTGCCAGTAGATTCTCGTCTGGCAGCTCCTTTGGGAGGACGACTGTCTCTTTTCAAAGAAAATTGGGATTTAATTCCTCCAGACAGATGGGTGTTGGACATCATTCACCACGGTTACAGCTTTTATTTCCATACAATGCCCCCTTTCAAAGGCATGCCAGACGTTCCTCCTCCACAAAGAAAAGAGGCTCACAAGCAAGTTTCTCAGTTACTCCAAATGGGGGCCATTCAGCCAGTCCCTGTATCAGAAAGGGGCCTAGGATTTTATTCTCGCATGTTCCTAGTACCAAAGAAGGGGAACACGTAGAGACCAATTTTGGATTTATCTCTCCTCAACACTTCTCTGGACATTCCCAAGTTCAAGATGTTGACGTTACAACAGCTTTTACCCCTGCTGGGCAAAGATCACTGGATGGTAACTTTAGATCTCAAGGAAGCTTACCTTCATGTGCCTATCAGGCTAAGTTGCAGGAAGTATCTGCGGTTTCGAGCTGGAGATTCTCATTATCAGTTCTCTGCATTGCCCTTTGGCTTATCTACTGCGCCCAGAGTATTCACAAAGGTTCTGGCTCCAGTGATAGCTTACTTCAGGCTACAAGGAATTCAACTCTATCCTTATTTAGACGACTGCCTGATTCTGGCTCAAGAAAAGGAAGACCTTCTACAGCATCTGGAATATGTTATAGCAGTGCTAAGATGCCTAGGGTATTCTGTGAACGAAATAAAGTCCAGTCTAGTACCCTCTCAAGATATGTGCTTTCTGGGTGTGAGACTGAATACAGCAGCCCAGATGGCCTTTTTAACCCCGGACAAACAAAAGAGTCTATCACTTTACTTCCATCAACTATCTCATCAGTCCGTGCTGACTGCAGAGACAGTCCTTCAAGCATTAGGGTTCATGGCATCTTGTCTTCTGGTGCTTCCCAATGCCAAACTGCATATGAGGAAGTTACAATGGTATCTCAAAATGTATGGACACAGCACTGCCAGGATTTAGACACTGTCATTCAAATAATACCTTGCCTTCAAAGAGTATTTTTGTGGTGGGCTCAGGAATGTCACCTAAACAAGGGACTCTCTGTGACCCGGCCAGAGGCGAGTCAGATTTTAACGACAGATGCCTCGGATATTGCTTGGGAGCTCATCTAAATGGAAAGTGGATACCAGACAAGTGGCCTGCCAGACTACAGCATCTACATATCAACATGAAGGAGATGTTAGCAGTCCAGTTCACATTACTGGCTTTCAAGGAGTTACTTCTTCCAGGGCAGGTGTTGATTCTAACAGACAACACAACTGTCATGTGGTACATCAACAAGCAAGGGGGAACACATTCTTATCCTCTGTGCAGGCAAGCAATGATTTTATGGGAGACTGCGCTAAGCTTGCAACTAACTCTTCAGGCAAGGTTTCTGCCAGGAGCACAGAACTCCTTAGCAGATGTGTTAAGCAGACAAATCATGGATCCCCACGAGTGGAAACTGGATCTTCATGTATTTCAGACATTGACAGTGTCATGGGGAACTCCAGACATAGATCTGTTCGCTTCTCCACTAAACCACCAGCTGCCAAAGTATTGCACAAAGGGGTTTCATCACACAGCTTAGAAAGTGGATGCTCTGTCTTTCAGTTGGGAACATCTTCATGTGTATGCCTTTCCACCTCTGCCTCTTCTTCCAAAGGTACTATTAAAGGTCAGACAAGACAGGCCAAGGATGATTTTGATAGCTCCAGATTGGCCTCGGCTACACTGGTACCCACTACTACGGAGTCTGGTAAAGAAGCCTCCATGGCCTTTACCTCTGATTCCTCATCTGTTATCTCAGAAGGACGGTCATCTGCTCAATGTCAAGCTTCACTCTCTTCATCTAACAGCCTGGCATATTCTGTGTTGACACACAGCAGGTCTCCACTTCCTCAACAAGTTTTAAATGTGATTATGGAAGCTAGACGTCCTAGTACAAGGAGAGTGTACGCAGCTAAATGGAAGAGATTTTTATTTTGGAGTACAGCAAAGAATTTGGAGATTTCTGAGCCTAATTTGAGTGTGGCTCTTCAATATCTTACCGAGTTATTGGACACAGGGTTGTCCTTCTCTTCTATTAAGATTCATGCTGCAGCAATTTCAGCTCACTATGATTGTGACCCACCTTTGTTTTCACATCCTTTGTTCAAGCAGTTTCTTAGAGGGGCAAAGAATATAAGACCCCCATTAGAGCTCCTACTCCTGCTTGGGATCTCAATTTTGTGTTGGAAAAACTTACTCTACAACCTTTGAGCCTGCGGCTACTGCTGAATTGAAATATTTGTCATGGAAGACTGCTTTTTGTTGGCTATTACTTCTGCAAGAAGGGTGTCTGAGTTGCAGGCCCTTATGGCAGTCGAGCCCTTTTTGATTTTCCATAAGGATAGGGTATCATTACGTACTAATCCTTCCTTTATGCCTAAGGTGGTTTCTAGTGTGGCTTTAAACCAAACTATTCATTTGCCTACTTTTTATGCAGACCCCAAAATAAAGGGGAAAAGATTTTGCATACTTTAGATGTACACAGGCAATTGCGTTATTACTTAAGCAGGACTAAGGATTTTAGGCAGTCTCAGCAGTTTGTTTCTTTTGCTTTGAGTTCGCAGGGCAAGCCTGTGTCAAAACAAACTATTTCTAGGTGGATTGGCTTTTGCATTGCATTTTGTTATTCCCATCATGGCAAGGAGGTTCCAGCTGGGATTAGGCCTCATTCCACTAGGGCTACTGCCACTTCAACAGCATTTCTACGGGGGGGTGGCAACTAAGGATATTTTGGAAGCAGCTACTTGGAGTTCAGTGCATACTTTCTCTAAGCATTATCACCTTCCTCTACTCTAAGTCTAGGGCTGGTTTTGCCACAGCTGTTTTGCAAGGCATGTTGTCAGCTCCTGCTTCTTTATGATTTGCCAGCCTCCCTTACCTCTGCTTTGGGATTCTACCCAATAGTAAGGACTGCAGCAATGGAAGACCTAAGAACATAGTACAGGTTTGTATCTACCATAAATGTAGATGTTCGAGGATTCCATTGCTGCAGTCCAATTTACTCCCTCCTTCCCCTCTGTGTTTAGGGGTGGTAGTGTAGGTGAGTTTACCTGCTTATATTTTTGTATATATTGTTCATGTTTTGGTGCAGGTATTTTGGGCCTTGTCTTTTTAGGGTCTTCTGACATCTGGGGCAAGAAAAGACTGAGGATATGACGCCGGTCATGCGCATTAGTACGCACTGACGTCAGTCTAATGCGCCATGACCGACGTCAGCCTTATACTCTGGTATTCGGGCCGACTGGATGCGGACTATACCCAATAGTAAGGACTGCAGCAATGGAATCCTCGAACATCTACATTTATGGTAGGTACAAAACTGTACTTTGCTGGCATACCTTATGAGGGGTGTTTTTTTTATCTTTCTGAATTTCTCTTGAAACTTGATGTAGTTTCTTTGTGTGATGTACTGAGTCAATTTCCAGAAACTGGAAGAGTGCCTCTAATTCATTGTTCTTTGCTATTTCAGCTCCTCTGTTAGCCTGGTCTCTTTTCATCTCCCACTTTTTCCTGCACTTGTTCTTTCTTTAGATGACTTCCTGGATTTCTGCATTCCACCACCAGCTTTCCTTATGTCACTGCATCTGTACCTGTCTCAACTGCGTATCTGTTCATAATCCTCACACATGCTGTTTTCAGGCACTGCCATTCTTCTTCATCTCCACCTAATTCCTCTTCTTCCTGAGGTGCTCGAGACTTTTGCTTTCTCTCTAGTCAGTGACCAGGTTTTCAGCT
The DNA here is from genome assembly GCF_019279795.1 of Protopterus annectens. Taxonomy (NCBI): domain Eukaryota; kingdom Metazoa; phylum Chordata; order Ceratodontiformes; family Protopteridae; genus Protopterus; species Protopterus annectens. The sequence goes on from NC_056732.1 coordinate 1,462,418,666, forward strand.
TAATTTATTTTGACCTTAGAGCCTTCTTTGACCACCGCTTGCAATTGATTCTGGCAACCAGTGGTTTATGCTCTGAGCTGACTATTTCACTGGGGATGCCTTTCAATCACTGACTCTACCCCATTGCTCCTACCTTACTAGGAATAAGTCTACCTGACTTGCATATTGGCCTGTCTTGTATGTGATATTGTGACTCTTTTGCTGAACCATTAATTGGCCACCATCATGCCGCTTGCCAGACAGAATTATAGAATGGCCTCTCCTTCTTTATTGTTGTTACCCCACCCATGTGGACCCAGGCAGTCCTCATATCATGCTCTCTCTCTCCTGTGCATTCAGGTCACCCAGTATCAACACCAATTCATGTTATCCTGCTTTATTTATGTAGTAACTCCAGCAAATGCTACCTGAATGCACTTTTTTCCTTACAATCACAACCCTGCTATGGGACAGAAGCTGAGATTATGAATACTCCCCTATCCTTACATTGGAGTCTGATTGCCATGAGTCTGTCACTAATTCTGATGATATCCCTTGCTGTCTACAGAAGACTCTCCCTCACCACAATTCCCACACCATTTCTGGTCTGTCCTCCCCTCAGTAGTACACTCTGGATTCCGAAGCCAAGTGGCTTTGGTGCACTGCCCTTCCACCTTGTCTCCTGGATACATAGGATGTCCAGCCTCCTCCTCCTTACCGTCATTTCATCCACTTCCAAGCTGCAGCCTGTCACTGAACCCACACTGAGTGTAGCAATTCTTAGTTCATGTTTGGCAGATGTATTGGTTTTACATCCAACTTTCAGTTAACAGAGCTATCCTAGGTAAATCAAACTGTGTAACTAGACACCAGATAGCCATTAGCTTACTGACCCATGACTGCCTGGCTTTATGGGGGCAATCACTGGCCAGTAAAGACACATACACCCCTCCTGCCATTTAGTTTGGGTCCCTGATGTTGATCAGATTAGGCTAGGTCCTCAGCCCGCATATCACTGTCAAGATACCCATTTTTATGACATTACTCAACACGACTGAATCTGCTAGATCCAGTTTTTATACCATCAAGCTGGCTAGCCCTAACTTGCCATGTAGTTTTTGATCTGTGTTCTATCTATATACCACAGCTGATGCTGGAAGTGGTTGGTCGATTCAACTCTTCCTCTCATAAGCACTATCTAGAATCTGTGTTACTGCCCAAAACTCCATTCTTGGGTGAGTTTGAGGTGGAAACAGAATGATATTGGGAGGTGGGAGGAACCCGACAGTCGCAGGTAGAACATGCAAACTCCATACAGGCATTGTTTGGAGGTCAGGATTATGTTGTACTTTGTATTTGGGAGGCAAAGACCTACGCCATTGAACAAATAATAATTCCAAAAGAAATTCTCACAGGTATTTGCACTGTAAACTCTATCTTGAAAGATATAATTGTGTTCTGATTTATTTATTTATTTTTTTTCAGACTGGCTTCCGTAATTTAGTAACTTGTCAGTTAATAATAGGCAGCATAAGAAAGAGCAAGTTGATGATAAGATTGTTAGTCTGCTATGTCCTGAAGTGGAGATATTAATTCCCTTTCATCACTTGTTATTCATATTTCTATATTGCATTCATAACTAAGAGAAATGTATGGTATTAAGGAGTATTGTAATGGTGGGAAACAGAACAACACGTTTTTACTGTATGTGTTGACTGCAATATATTGAAGGTATTGCTAGTTGATTGCTAGTATGTATGAAGATGTTATGAATATATGCAATATTTCCATATATACATTAATATTTTCCAAACCAAGTGACTTACAAATTATTGCGTGGTACTAGGTGAACCTTAGATAATAGTGAATACATTCTCACAGATATTTGCCCTGTATGTTTTATATATTGAAAGATATTCAGCATTACTTATATCACTAAGTATACAAGTAAGCATTATTTTCATGTTTCTTTATGTATCTCAGTAAACGCGCTCAGGAATCGCTTGCAAATGTATGAAAGCTCATGTCTGCCTGATTAAACAAGATATGACCCCACATGTTTAGGCTGTACAGTTTCTGAGATATGAAAAGTTGTTTGTGAAAGTTAGTGCAAAATATAATTCTGAATTTATATATGCATTAGGTACATTATAGTATATTTTGCTAGTCATTTTCATAGTTCCCCCTTCCCCTACCATAATATCAGTTGTTTTCTTTGCTTTATATTCATCCAGCTGTTCCACTCCTACTTCTGTTACAATGACAAGATTATTTACAGCATCTTTTACTATATGTTGCAGTTTTGCCTTTGCTTTTTTTAATTCTTCCATTTGTAATGTTTACATTTCCATTGTTAGTATACCACAGCTTTCTCCTTTGTGTGTGTATAATAAAGGTAATGAGAGCATGGCTAGATAGGGATCAGTTATCCAGATATTTCTTAACAGGATAATTGTGATTTCCTTGTTATCACCAAAGCAGTCCTACATACCTACGTTGTAGGGTTTTTGAAAAGATAAACAAGAACTCTTCCTTATAAAAATGTCCAGTACCCACAATTCATGTTTTCTAATGCCACAGTTCCTGCTTTAGCATGATATATATGAAGCCTGCCTTCATTAGGATCCAAGTTAGATCGATGTAGTCCCCTGGTGTTGTGATATAACTGTTTTCCTTCTGTTTATCCCAAACACTAAAATAAGGCAAAGAAACTGGGGTCATACTTATTTAAGTCACAGATATTCAATACTTGCCATCTCAACAAGTTGTTTATTCCTTCTAGATCAACCAACATCCTAATATAGTCATTGTTACTTTGTTTATATACAGGTAAATCATTCCTTTTTTAAATAACTTTTTATTAATTTTGAAACAAAGATTTTACAAAATTATTTTCTCTGATAAATCAATTCTAAAGAATATTGTCATTCCCCTTTTCCCTTCCTTCACTTTATGATTAGCATCAAATTAGTACAAACTTCCGATATGTTTTAAATTTTTTTTTTCTGAATGAAAGGTAGAGATGCAGTTGAGACTGGATGCTGTTTGTCCATCTCATAATATATAACTGGGTTCATGAGCAGTGAGACAAGGAATTCTTCTGATCTACACTCGCTGTACATGCTTACTTATGTTCTACACTGTTATAATTATACAATCCTGACTGAGATTCATAGAGCACTTATGTATGCTATTAAAGGCACTGCTGTTCTGTATTTAGCTCTCGCCTTTGCTACTAACTCAGGATATTTCTTGATGTCAATGTGATTTTTCATAAAATAGTAGTAATAATTGCTTTTCTGCACATTCCAGATGTATTCAGCATCTCTCCCGGCATCACAGGTAACACCATAAGTGTATTGCTATATTTCCTGCTTAATGCTGTGTACGACAATAAAGTCAGCCATATTAACATTGCCTGTGTAATGGAATATTTATCGTTTCACTTCTATTCTTGCAACCCATTAATATGCAACAGCAACATTGCACGTTTTCTACAAAATCTATCCTACCTTTATTTAAACTTGATTATTTTTTTTTTCTTATTTTCAGCCCTTGTTTCTTGAGTTAGTTGCTGCAGCATTCAGTGTAGTGTTATAGTGATCCTGGCTTACTTCACTATTAAAATTTTGTTAGCAACTACATTGCTGTTTGGAGTAAAGCACTGCCTTCACATTTCACTATTTACTAGTGCTATTTAGAAAAGTGTAACAGCAGACTCTATTTAATATAAAGTGTAATCACATGTTTGCCTGCTGATGAAATAAGTGTGATACAGTACTAGTTGACGTATTCACTATCAGTTCACCTTTGTTCTGGGCATGCTAATTTGAACTCTGATCTGCTTTGGCTTCTGGAAAGGTTACTTGAAGACAAAGAAATGGCAAACTGTCAGAAAAGATTATGTACTGTTTGCTTTTATGGAACATACTTTGAAGAACTTTTCAAAATAAGTTAAAGGTACCAACAAAGTAATTGCATTTAATATGCTGTCTCCAAAAACAGCTAGCCTGTATACTTTAGAGAAACTGTTTGTGTTGTTGTGACAGGACCTTTTCACATTTGAAGCTTTAACATTTTAAAGACAAATTCATTCCCACTTTGAGCTGAGGAGCTGAAAAACAAAGCATTGTAATACATTTAATGCATCTGACTGCAAACTCAAAAGAAATTGCGAGAACCTTCATAGTACAATAACATTTTACATACCTTTCCCACATGTTTAGAGTAGTAAGAAATCAGTTACCTTTTTCTGCACATATTTAATTTAGTTAAGAAGTCATTTAACTGTTTAGGTTAATTTAAGCTTTAGTGTTTTTGCACTACAATTTTTCCAGTTATATTTTGCAAATTCCTAGCATTACCTTCCATTCTTTAAATTTCTTCGATTGGCCAGCAGTACTCATCTGTTAGTCTGAATATTTCAGTCTATGGTTTACTAGGTCGACTGTATTTTTCAGACAATGTGCTGAAGCTGTTAATCTGCTTCTTTTCCTGTAACTGCCTTAATGCCAGTATGTATATGGCTATGATTTTCTATGGTGATTTATTTGTGTACTTCTGAATCTGGGTTCTGGTTGACAGTTTGGCTGTTGTGGGGGCTTTGCCTTTTTTGGATGTTATTACTATTTACTTCTCTGCTGTTTTCAACTGATTGAGTTTTGTTCCACTTGCATTAACAGAATTTTCGTATTTAGTGGGTTTGCAGCATTTTTGTTGAATGATTTTTTTTTACTTTGTGTCCTCCTGATTTCATCTCCTTTTCTGGTAACTTTTTCTCTAGTGTTAAGACTTGCACTGTGCTCTTCCCCTTAGCAGTCTTTCAATATATTACATAACATCATCTAATTTTTACTGCAATTTCTCTGCACGATGATCCTGATTGTTACTTTTGTTTCTATCAACCTTCTAACTCCAGTTACCGGTTGTAACTGGTGTCAGTATTTTTCCGTTATTTGTCTAGTCCTGTACAAGTCATCTGAATAATCATTAATAACATTCTGTGAGTATTTTCCAAAATAAACAACTGAATGGTGCCCACTGTATTCTTTTAATCAATTTGTTGTTCTGGCTGAGGACATTGGCAGAAATACCTACTTAGATCGCTTACTGTCATACCTGAGCACTAGCCCCACTACATGAATCCATTCGTTGAGGATTTAAATATTTTTGCACATGCACTACCTCAGTTACTAAATTTTCTAGCAGTCCCCATCTCATTACCTGGAATTTCTTCTTGTAATCTATTTGCTCTCACTTTATTCTCCAAGCCATCCGTTTTCTTTTTAGCATGCAGGAAATAGCTCTTCAGTTAGATAGTTTCCCTCTCATCCCCCTTTCTCCCTTTAGCTTCCTCATTCTGTATTCTGATCAAAAAGTTTTAATTTGAACACAGTGTGTCTGTCAAGTAACAGCACACACTGACTTTCTTAGACGTGTGCTTTGAATTTTTCAGTTAAAACAATAACTTCATCACTTGCTATGCAGTCTTGAATGATTTTTATTTCCACTGTCGTACAAAATCCCTGGAATTTGTATCTTTCCTTCAAGTATCTTGAACTTATGCTGCCACCCTTTTGCTGTGCAAATCCTGCACCCCCCCTCCAAAAAAAAAAACATGGTTTATTACTGGTGACACTTTGTGGTGAAAAATGTCAGGGTAACAGAATTTGTTTTAAAATGTGGAGAAAAATAATAGCAAAGATGATTATAGCAATTAAACATGATTTTGAGCACCATGTAGTTGATTTTGTTTGTAAATTTTTGTCAACATTTTATTTTGTAAATGTTTATTTTATGAATATGTTGATTTGAATTAATCAGGGCACCATTACTCCCTTTGATAAGTGATATGGGATCCTTTATATCCATCTGAGCTACCACCAGGCAGATGTGATCTCTGTTTTAACAACTCAGGTGAAAAATGCCCCCACCCCCACTGCTACTCTACAACATCACTACTGGAAAATGAATCCAAGCAGATAATTTAAATAGTTCAGCTGTTTTACCTGTAGAATTATTGGAATTACTATGGAAGTAACATTCAGTATTATTGTACTAAACTCATCCATTATTAGAAGCTGTCATTCTAAAAATGTTTTTATTTTTGTTACAGAAAATAATTAACAAAGATGTCTGACTTATCTGGGAAGGTTCAGACTGTTCTAGGCCCTCTTGACCCAAAAAAACTTGGCCGCACCTTAACTCATGAACACTTAACAATGAACTTTGACTTTGTCTATTATCCACCTCCTCCTGAACAGGAAGACCATTCTGAGGAGCCCATTACTATGAATAGATTATACTGGCTCAAGCAAAACCCCTACAGTCACAGAGAGAACCTAAGACTCTGCCAGGAGCTTGAAGCTGTAAAAGATGAGCTGTTACTTTTTAAGAAAAATGGGGGCAGTACCATAGTGGAAAATACTATCACAGGTATTAGCAGAGATGTTAAAGCCTTGAAGAAACTGTCTGAAGAGACTGGAGTCAACATAGTCTCTGGAGCAGGTTTTTATGTGGATCAAACACACTCTCCTGAGATTCGTAATATGCCCGTGGAAAAGGTAAATTATCAGAAAAAATAACTGCTATGATAATGTGCATTTCCTGTCCTTTCAAGTTGTTTGTTTCTGTTAATGAACTGCAAGTAGAATTTAATATTTTATGCTTACCTTTAAGGGAACTCTATTAGACACATTTTAGCTCTGTATTCTTTCATCTGTAGCCTACTATTAATGATGTAATTGTTGTTTAAAAAGCGGGTCTTTACAACATGGCATTGCATTCCTGATGCTTGGTTACCTGTGAGTGTACATCATAAAATTGCTTTAGAAAGCATTATTATATCACATACACCAATTGTGATTTTTTTTTTTTTTTTTTTTTCACATGTTATGTCAAGAGTGTCCTCTGGGAATATTTTTCTTACTTGAACATTGCATTACATTTGAGTTGCCACTGTTTTGAAAACACACACACACCACACAACACACTGAAAACCAGGTATTCAAAACACTGATTTATGAAACTGTATTTCCAAATCCTGAAACTCAATACCCTTCTGCTTCATACTCATGCAAAGCATATATATGTAGTATAACCATTTGCGCTTTTAATAAAAGGGTCTTCTCCCCTGTACTTTTGCCATTGCCTTTAGGAAATGGTAAAGTAATCCTATTAGTTAACTAGCTGGCCACTGCAGTTATACCTCTCAACTGCCCAGATTTTCGCAGAATGTCCAGAATTCTGGCTCATATTTTTGGTCTGTTCCTCATAATTGTATTTTTCTGGTAAATCATTGGGATGATCTGAGGATTTATGTCAGTAAATAATGATATACATTTCAGTTTCAGACCTCATATCCTTCAGAAAATGTATACTAAAACAAACCCTGTTAACTCTAGCAACTTTCTGTTTATAAGAGCAATATTTAAAATATGTCCCTATTTTTGCCCCCCCCCCCATTTTGACAAGCTTTGTCCAGATTTCTTGCACTAAGAGGTTTAAAGGTATGGCTGCAGTCCATTTATTTTTCATAATAGTGTTAATGTATATAGATTGTGAAATTTGTGGTTTAGTGAGGAAGCTGGGCTCAAGCAAGAGTTATTCGGTCATACATCACTGGTATCTTGAATATCTGCCTGCACATTCTTAATACATTTCAGAATATTCTAGCTCCAAACTTGAACTCATTTTAGATCTGCATTGTTAGAAACTGATGGCATCTTAAGTCTTTTATGTGGCACTAATGTTCTTAAATCACTTTTAGGGGAGTTACTGTTACTTTATAATTTGTTCTGTCCCAAGATAGTCTAGTGGGGATCATTATGTTGGTATAGTTTTGATTTTTTTTAGATGAAGCTCCTCTTCCCAGAATCCATTGTGTTCCAAACAGTATCACATGTTGTTATTGTCCCTTTTTAATCTGTTATCTGCTTTTGTTTAGAATGAGAGTACTCTTGAGTTATTACTTTCACAGAATAACTGGGGGGAGAGAATATTTTGAGTTACTGCATTTTGAACATGCTTGGAGAGAGTGCCTGTACAGTGCAGTGACTACCTGTGATTTGCATTCTTAACAATTTTCAAAACAGAATTCTGATGGTCCTTTTTTGTTTCAGCCATGGAAAGTTGTTAGATTAGTTCCTTTTTTTTTTATAAAGGACATGGATTTCTTAACTTAGCATCCTTTTTACCATATCTAAGCAACCCTCTATTAAAGTAACGGATCTGGCTTGCCACTGTTTTGAGGATATGTGCTGTGCTGCAGACATTTCATGGGTGTTGGCTAGGCATGTGGTCCAGGTGGCCTGTTTCCCAACTACCCCAGTTTAGTGACTCGCTTAGAGTCACACAGTAAGTAAACAGAGGCTGAAGGAATCAAACCTTTGACTAAAGTCAGCAGCTTATTAACAGTTCATAGCCTTAATGCACTGCCCTAAATGCCAGACTATATATTTTTTCAGTGTTCTTTTTTTCCTATTTCACCTAGCAGGGTATGTTTCCATTATAAAATGTGAAGCAATTTCTTATGAGCCCTTGAGGGAGGAGCATAAGGCAGGGCAAGTACCTTCTTGGCTATTCCTATCCCAAATTTCTGAGACACAGAAAGAAGCCAGTAAGATAAATTATTTAAGCCACCTATTGTAGTATATCCTGTGGGGGGCTGCATAGTGTAGAATTATGTGCTAAGAGTTCCTTTATTTATACAGTGAAGTGGAAGGATAATTTGCAGAGAGTGTCTGTGCTTTGCAGTGACTGAAATTGGAAGGATCCTTTTACTAGACATATACACTGTGGAATGAGGAAAAGCTAAGCTTAACACGTAGATGTCTTGTGAAAGATGTAAACCAGAATTTGAATTTTTGCAACATCGAGTCCAAGTGTAATCAGTTTTCTGAAGTTGTTTTTTGGAGTAGTTTTGGTAAGTATTTGGAACCCTAGCAGCATGAAGCAAACCGGTGAAACATTGAGGGAAACTCTAACTTTTGTGACAGCTAAGGATCACAGAAGTCTCCTAGTCTGCTTGTTTTTATTGTGTAAGATTAACATCCACCGTCGGCACCCTTATAGGTTCATAGGTAGGTACTAGGCTATTGGCCGTACGGCCTATATAAGCCTAGCCAAAGATACCCTGGCTTTTACCACCCAAGAAAATTATTTTCCTGTGCCACTGTCGAGCAGAGCCACAGAAGTGATCCCCGGGGTGAATTTCCCATCTCCCATCCAATCATCAAGATTTTTCTTGAACAGTGCTAATGAGGAGCTTTGTTTGATATAGGTAGGTAGGTTGTTCCAGAGTATAGGAAGTCTCTGGGACAGGAATCTATCCCTCCAGCATGTTCTGTTTATTGTGGTGACTAGGTTTAGGTCCCTAGAGCATGTAGCTCGTAGGGATTGGGATTTCTTTAAGTGCAGCATGTCTAAAAGCTCTGGGTTTGACATAGCTTTGTGTGTTAGCAGAGATCGCCTCTGAGTAGGGGATATGCAACGGAGTAAAGCTGCAGTTTTTTGAGACGGTCTGCATAGGGCATCTCTTTGAGGCCAGTAATCCTCATTGTGAGGTATTTCTGTGGCCTTTCCAGTCGTTGTAGATGTCTTGTGAGGTACATACCAAAAGGGGCATTGTACTCTATAATGGGTCTAATGAGTGATGAGTAGAGGGGAACAATGACCTAGACATATTATCTTAATATCTTAAAATTATCATAACAATAATAACAACCAGATGCATGCCACACTGCATTCTTGAATTTGGTCACTGTTATGATTTTGCTTCCTCTTCAGAAAGGTTTCTTGACATGAAGATAAATACCACCTTTTGAAATTTGTCTCCGTCGTGAACACAGAAATTCTGGAGGCTTTACCCTCTTCAATCATCTCCAAGGTTGTTGCACTTTAGGAATGGAGATTTTCTCAACAGTCACTGTCATTGTAAGGGGCACATTTTTTCTACATGGGTACATTCAAAAACTGTTTGGGAAAACTGACAGTTTTCCAGCTTGTTAAATTCACAGTTGTCTTAAATCAGAATGTGCTCCTTCCACTTCTCTAGTATTGGATAAAAGTATGTCTTTCCCATGTTCATAATAAATTTATTGCAGAATATTTTCCTTAAAGTAAAAAGCAATAAGTTCATAGGTGTATACTACGCTAACAGCCATAAGGCCTTTTTAAGCCTAGCCATGCAGCCCAAATCTCTGACCAGTTCTGGTATCTTTGATAAGTGTAAGCAGGGGCCTGGGAGATGAACCACTTACAGGTTGCCTGTGTCCATTAGGGTCTTTCTAATAAGGTTTACTTTACTTTTTAATAAAGTAGAACAATTGCTGTCTCCTTCATTTTTTTAATCTTGCTTTTTTCTGCCATTTTTTCCAAAGCCTTATGAACATTTTTAATGTTGTAATGCAAATAATATAGCTCATACTGAAAACCATTGAAGTTGTTGGAATTTAATCTAGTTAGACAAAACATAATTGAACTAACCTTGATCAGGTTTACAGCAAATGATCAAAGCCTTCATGGTAATGTATGTATACTCTGAGCTTCTCAAAGGCTGACCGTTCTGTTTTCTTCCTTTATATTGCAGCCTTTAAGTTATTTTAATTAGGAGGTAGTTGACTCTCACACATTCCTGCAACATTTATGGTCAGAATCCCCATGTTACTGTTTCTGTCTTGGGATCATATGTCATGGAATTAGTCTTAATGTGACATAATTCAATACTCTTTTTATATTAGAATCTGACCGCTGTCTATGCTGTCTCAGCATAAGTCATCAGTTTTGTGCTAGGATGTGAACCTCAGCAAGAAAAACCTTTGCTTAAGATCCAAACCTTAATTCTGATCTGTCCTCAGTAAGGGTTTTTCAGGCTTCTCTTCCTAAGAGGAAAAATGATATTTTTCAAACCAATTTTTTTTCCACAAGGAAAATATTTTGAATTTACTGTTAAACTGTCCCTATGCAGAACCCACAAAACTTTCCACCTGCCTTTCTTTTAACAGTTTTCTTTTCTCCTCTCCCACAAATTTAGCTTTTCCTTACACTGATGTCACTGTGCAGAGTACAAAAAAGCATTGCTGAAACAGGATTGATTGGTAAGGGATATTATTTGCTAATAGGGTGGCCGCAGTGGTGCAGCGGTTAGCATTATCACCTTACAGCAAGAGGTTTTCCAGTTTGATTTTCATCTGGCATGCCTTCTGAGTGGAGTTTGTGTGTCCTCCCTGTGGTCACGTGAGTTTTCTCTAGGTTCTCCTGTTTCCTCCCACACTCCAAAGACATGCAGCAGGTTGATTGGACACTCTAAATTGGCCCTAGGACCAAGTGAGTGGTGTGGATGAACTACCATGACGGGGCTAGTCACCCAGCAGTGTAAACCTTGGTTCGAGATGATTGTCACTGTTGAAGTGACACCCCAACCCCATGTGCAGAAATGGGAAAAGGGGTTGAGCATCAATGGATGGACATTGTTCACTAATAAAACTCTTGAGATGCTGAATGACAAACTCATGAGATGCTGAATGACAGATTGTCTTTCGTCTGTGCATATTGTTTAAATTTGAGTTTGCTTAGTCGTAAAGTGGGTGATTCTCAATTTTCCTTCAAGATTCCTATAGAAAATTTTCTTTTCTGTTTTTCTTCTTTTTGTTTCTTACAAATAGAAACTGGGAAGTACAGTGCATAGGTGGGCTGAAATGCCTCTTGTGTTCTGCTCCTAACAACAAAGAATGAGTAGGGGTAACCTACAGAGGGACAAAGATTGAATTCCTGAGCATCAATTGCTTGAAATTCTTCCTGCTGAAGATCAGAGCTCCACCATAAGAAATTGGCAGTGATGCTGGGAGTAATTTCCCCCTTCTTCATGTTGGTGCATCTGTGGAATAGGTATGTATAAGTTCAGGGGGTGTGAGGGGCTTGCCCCGCATGTTGGTGGGTGCAGGGAGACTTGCCCTCTGCAAAAAAAATATTTAAAAAGTGTTTTCTCAGATGTTTTTCAGGGAAAGCAGTTCAGATGTTCTGATCTTTAGTGAGATGAACTTTGTCCACACATAGTGTTAGTCATGAGCGGAAGTCTTGGCTTCATAATCTTATTTTCTGAAACATTGCATTAGTATGAACTTGGATTATCCTCAATTTACATCCTGCTAAAAAGTTTTATTTGGGCTGTTGTGTCCACAACATCACAGCAGCAGCACAGTAAACTTATTGTCGTAATGAAAGGGCATGTTATTGCCCAGTGGACCTTTATGTTGTCACCGGACACATGCTCGACAAGCATATGTCCGTAAAACAAAACATCGAACACAAATACACGAAAGCGCTTAACATCGACAAGCGCTTCCTTGTATGTGTGCCTGTTTCGTAGATCGGACTACAGTGCGGGTAAGAGAAAATTTCCTTATCCCCACTGTAGTGCAATCTCGGAGTGAGAATAATAAAGTAGGTGGGCTGTGGGGGGTGCAGGGGGGGCGAAGCCCCCCTGCATAAACATAGATTTTTTTTTTTGAACTACACATACATGGAAGTGCTTTTCGATGTTAAGCGCTTTTGTGTATGTGTGTTCGATGTTTTGTGATTCAGACATATGCTAGTAGAGCATGATATGTGTGTGTGTATAAAATATATATATATATAATGTGTGTGTGTGTGTGTGCCCGCATGTGTATGTATACACATGTGCACCCATGAGTATATTTATTCATACAGTCACTCATTCAACATAGCATTCAGTCTGTAGTGTATCATATATCATAAATATTACTGAGTATCTTTGAATCACTCACTAGATAATGGGATGTGGAGCTGATAAGTCATCTGCAAATATTTGTTACACGAGCAGGATCATCCATGAAACGGAATAAAATTGGCTAAAAGGGCACAGGTTAAAGGATCTTACTATGAGGTATTCTGGCAGAAGGCTCATCTAACTGGACTTGACACCATGTTTGTTGCAGTTCATTTTCCTTCTTCCTACATTTTAAGACAATTCTTTCTATTCACAGAAGCAACCAAGTGGCCCATTGTGTCACTGATGTCCTTCAAGGATGCATCTGCAGTCCTTACAAATGGGTTGTCTTGTCGTCAGGCAGCCCTTCGGTCGGCCGGATTCCAAAGTCTGGGTCTGGCCTCGGCTGGTGTCGCACTTCACCCGACGTCATAGCTGCAGTTCTTCGGGTATAAAGGCATCAGCCGATGCCATTTTCCTCAGTCTTTCTTGCCGCGTGGCACCCGAAGCAGAAGCTGTTCGCAAGTGCCGGTCGGTCAGATCCAGAGATTACTACTACCGAATACTACTTCGAAGACTTCTAAAAGCTAAGTATCCCGTTGGGGACTCTTTCTTGCCTCAGCCGATGTCAGAAAAAGTGAATAACTGTTTAACTTGTGGGAAACAAATACCTCATAAAGATTTCCACTCTTACTGCTTACCTTGTTTAGGCCCAGACCACGACGTAGCAGCTTGTTTAGCCTGTGCTTCTTTCAACCGACGACGCTTAGACGTCGGTCGGAGTTTGCTGAACAGTTTTTCGCTCAGTTTTTGCGACATAATGCCGTCGGATCCTCCGACTACTCAAATTGTTAAGAAACGCAAACAAAAGTACCGACACTTTCGCGGTCCGCGGTTTGGCGAAACCACGGTTAAGCAAACTGCGAGTGTCTCGGTTTCGGCCGAAACCGAGCAAATGGTTCAATCTTCAGCCGAATCCATGACTACTACCGAGGCCCCTTCTACCCTAGTTGAATCGGCCTCTGAAGTTTTACCTACTACTGTGGTTTCACAAGACTTATCGGACACCATCCCTTTGGATATTTCTACCCCAGCACGTGGTGCTGCTAGGCCTCCTGCAGCCATGTCTATAAAGGCCTTTGCCAGGGCTAAAGCAGCCAAAACTTCTAAGTCTGTACCTGTTAAGCACCCTGCGCACAGGCCCAGTTCCAGTTCCCAAATGCTTACTCTGGCAGGGGATCTCATCTCTTTAATAAGGGGATCCCAATCTCACCCAGACAGGGCCTCTCAACCTCCAGAAAAGAGACCTAGAGCAGAGCCCCTGAGCCAGTGTCCTCAGATGACTCTTCTGATGATACAGACAATACAGACCATCCAGAGGCTCCTTTTTCTACTTATGAAGATTCCGATGCTGAAGAATCGATTCCTTCTGCTTCTCCACCAGAGGAATTTTCTTTTGGGGAAACTTTACATGCCATGAGAGCAATTCCAATGGCAGGGGCAAGATTTCTCAGATTCAAGGAAAAGGCTTAGGACCTTTTTACACTTACCGCAACATAGGCCTTTAGCTATACCTCCAGTTCTTCCTGTTGTGGATGATGCATTTAATGATGCTTGCACTGCTCCTGATACTTTACCTCCAGCCCCTGCTAAGCCCGATAGGTTCTACAGGGTCCCGGACACTCATCACCATTTATACAAGGCTCCTTTCGCAGATCCTGAGACTATCTCCCAGGGGCCTAAGGCAGTAGCCGACCTCAGCTAAAACCCTCTCCCTTCTGAAAGGGAATCCAGGTCCTTAGAGAGATGGGGTAAAAAAGTATACACCTCTGCTACTCTCTCAGCTAGAGCATTGAACTGTCAGTTTCATATGATCCAATACCAAGAGTTTATGCTTGATCAGTTAACTAAGAAACTGTCCTCGGATGATTCTTTAGATAAGAAATATGTTCTAGAAATGGTGAATAACATTCAGCAGGTTAGTAACCATTCCTTAAAATGTGGCTATGATGCACTGGAGGCTTCATTTAGATCAGCCATGACTGGCACAGTTATAAGAAGGCATGCATGGCTGAAAGAACAGGTCTTGCCGGATCATGTTAAGGCATGCATGGCTGAAAGAACAGGTCTTGCCGGATCATGTTAAAGCAAAGCTATTAGATGCTCCTATGGATAAGGTCAGTTTATTTGGTTCTCCTGCCCAACAGGTACTGAAGAAAATGGAAGAGAAGGCAAAATCTGTACAAACAGTGAAAGATTTCTTACGGGTTCAGCCTCCAAGGTTTAGCAGGAACTGGCCTTCCAAAAATTGGTCCTTTCCAGACTCCTCTAAAACTCAGAGAGGCAGGAATAGGCGTTCAAGAGGCAGAAATCAATCCAGAGGAGGTGCCTACAGGGGACGCCAGTGGCAAGGTAACAACCAATGAGGCACAGACACAACCACTACCACTGCAACAGGACAATCACAGTGACTTGGCTTTGACACCGCCTACCAGGGAACAAATAGCAGCACCCTTAGGCGGAAAGTTAGCATTATTTTCAAAAAACTGGCACTATATCACAAAAGACAAGTGGATTTTGCAAACTATAGACCAAGGCTACAGGTTTCATTTCCACACTTTACCAGGAAAAAGAGGAATGCCAAACCTACCACCAAATCAAAAGACAGAAGCTCTAAAACAAATAGCTCAATTAGCAAGGATGAGAGCTGTGGAAAGGGTACCACCTATGGAACAAGGCAAGGGATTTTACTCCAGACTCTTCCTGGTACCAAGAAAAGAAAAATTGGAGGCCTATTCTCGACCTGTCCGCTTTAAACACATTCATCATTGTTCCAAAATTCAAAATGCTGACCCTACAGCAACTTCTTCCCATGCTGGGCAAGGAGTATTGGCTGGTAACTCTAGATCTCAAGGAGGCATACCTGCACGTCCCCATACGACCAAATTGCAGAAGATACCTCAGATTTCTTGCAGGATCAGAGCATTATCAATTCTCAGCATTGCCCTTTGGCTTATCTACTGCTCCCAGAGTGTTCACGAAATGCCTGGCATCAGTAATCGCTCACTGCAGGCTTCAGGGAATCCAAATTTATCCATACCTGGACGACTGCCTGATACAAGCGGACAACAAAAACAAGCTAACAGAAGACTTACAAAGAGTCATTTGCTTACTACAGGCCCTGGGATACACAGTCAATATAAAAAAGTCAAGACTGATACCATCCCAAACAATAACCTTCTTAGGTGCAGAATTGGACACAGTAAAACAGATGGCATTCCTAACTGCAGAAAAACAAGAACAACTTCTTCTACTTCTTGGCATTAACAAAGCAGAACAAACTAACAGCAAGGAAAGTACTGCAGGCCTTGGGCTTCATGGCATCCTGCATAATCCTGGTCCCCATGCCAGACTGCATATGAGAAAGCTACAGTGGTACCTAAAGAATTTATGGTCTCAACACAGGCACAGCTTAGAAACCGAAATACCACTAATTCCATGCCTGAAACAAGAGTTCCTATGGTGGGCTCAGGCATGCCAGTCAAACCCAGGTTTGCCCTTCCACAGCATTCAACCAAGCCAAACCATCACAACGGACACCTCAGACCTCGGTTGGGTGGCCCACATGCTGGACAAGTGCATACAAGGCTTATGGACTCCAGAGCAGCTGCACCTGCACATAAATCAAAAAGAAATGCTGGCAGTACAACTAGCAATCCAGAATTTCAGACCATTCCTCCAAGAAGGCCAGTTGATGATAAGGACAGACAACACCACAGTCATGTGGTACATCAACAAACAGGGAGGCACTCATTCATACCCTCTATGCCGAATGGCCCTGGACCTATGGAATATGGCTCTGAGTTACAACATTCAGTTACAAGCAATTTTTGTACCAGGAAAAGAAAACCTCCTAGCAGACATATTAAGCAGAACTACCTCGGATGCTCACGAATGGATGCTACACCCGGACATCTTCAAGGCCATCACAAAGAAATGGGGACTGCCACAAATAGACCTATTCGCATCCCCACTCAATCACCAGCTCAAGAAATTCTGCACAAGGACATACCACCCACTTGCTTGGAAGGTGGACTCTCTATCCTTCAGTTGGAAAGGCCTGACAGCATATGCATTCCCACCTCTTCCTTTGATGCACAAGGTGCTATTGAAAATCAAAGAGGAACGTCCAAGGATCATTCTGATAGCTCCAGATTGGCCAAGACAACATCGGTACCCATTACTAAGGAGCATGTCTCGGGGGGAAAATGTGGACACTACCCCTGATTCCCTTGATGTTAACTCAGAGCGACTACAACATCCTGCATCCAAACCTGAAAACTCTGCAACTGACTGCCTGGAACATTACATAAGAGCAACTAACCCAGATTTATCCCAAAGGGTTAAAGACATTTTCCTTGAGGCCCGCAGACCCTCAACAAGAAGGAACTATGCAGGAAAATGGAAAAGGTTTCTCATTTGGAGTACCGACAGGGGCAAAGATGTGTCAAAGGTAGACATTGCCAACATCCTGGAGTATTTGGCAGAGCTTTTCCATACAGGCCTGTCCTATTCCTCCATCAAAATACATGCATCAGCTATTTCTGCAGAATACAGCTTCGATCCACCTGTCTTTTCGCATCCTCTACTCCGGCAGTTTCTGAGAGGAATTAAAAATGTGAAACCTCCTAGGAAACCACCATTACCAGCATGGGACTTTAACTTTGTACTAGAAAAATTGACACTTCCCCCTTTCGAACCAGCAGCAACAGCAGATCTTCAACACCTATCCTGGAAAACTGCTTTCCTGCTGGCAATTACCTCAGCAAGAAGGGTTTCGGAACTACAGGCTTTAATGGCAGTACAACCCTTCCTAATCTTCCATCAAGATAGAGTGTCCATGAGAACTAATCCTACATTTATGCCTAAAGTGGTATCCAGAGTGTCTTTAAACCAGGCAATCCACCTACCTACCTTCTTTCCCAATCCATAGAACAGGGGGGAAAGACTGCTGCATACCTTGGATGTACATAGACAGTTACGCTACTACCTGGACAGAACCAAGGGCAATAGGAAAACTGACCAGCTTCTGGTAGCATATGCAACAGGAAGGGAAGGAAAAGCAATTTCCAAACAGACAATCTCCAAGTGGATAGGAAATTGCATTAGATTCTGTTACTCCTACCATGGAAAGCAAATTCCACAGAACATAAGGCCTCATTCTACAAGGGCTACAGCCACTACCACAGCTTTCTTACGAGGAGTGGCTACCAAGGACATTATAGAGGCTGCTACTTGGACCTCCGTGCATACATTTGCCAAGCATTATAACTTACCTTTATACTCTAGATCCCGAGCAGGGTTTGCCACTGCTGTTTTGCAAGGGATCCTAACTACACCATAATTTCTTCTTCCTCCTCCCCTAGTTTGGCTATGGTATTCTACCCATTTGTAAGGACTGCAGATGCATCCTTGAAGGACATAGTACAGTTTTGTACCTACCATAAATGTAGATGTCCGAACATAATAGCATCTGCAGTCAGGATTACCCACCCTCCTTCCCCTCTGTGGTACTCCTAGGGTATTTGCCCACCTAATAGCTAGCTGGGGGGATCTCTTATGGTGTATTTGTTTGTATATATGTACATACATGATTATTTTTTGTGTTTGCCTTCTACTATTTGGAAACATTGGCATTTATCCAAAAATTTAGCTATCCAAGAAGGCAACTGGCATCTGGGGCAAGAAACACTGAGGAAAATGGCGTCGGCTGATGCCTTTATACCCGAAGAACTGCAGCTATGAAGTCGGGTGAAGTGCGACACCAGCCGAGGCCAGACCCAGACTTTGGAATCCGGCCGACCGAAGGGCTGCCTGACGACAGGACAACCCATTTGTAAGGACTGCAGATGCTATCCTGTTCGGACATCTACATTTATGGTAGGTACAAAACTGTACTTTCTCCTAGGATAGAAAATAAAAAAACGAACAAATAAACCTGACCTAAGCAGCTGCTACCTTGATTGTCTCTTCTCTCCCACTTCTCAGCATAAGCACAGCCCATCTACTTTTCCCACATTTGTTCATAATGGACTTGCATAGCGATTTTATATGATGACTCTCTTCTTGTGATTCTCAAGCATCCTAACTTTGCATTTTGCACACAAGGTGACTTTGAGAAGCAGATCCCTGGTGTAGACCCCCTAAATATGATTCCACAACATACTGTTTATCCTTGCATTTCAGCAAGACTACTCTGCGTCATTAACATGAGGCCTTCTCAAATTATTTGGTTTTTTTGAAGTGCTTGCAGATGGAAGTGCAGCATCACCTGTATAAATAAAAGGACCTGGCACAGATTCAGAAATGAGTGCTGTGATAACTGGCTTCAGTCCTGCCAGAGAAGCTTTATTACTATTCAGACTGTGCTATTCTGAGACATAATTTATTTTTATTTATTTTCTTTATTTTACATTTGTTTACCGGGAAAGTCCAACTGGAATGAGGTCCATTTACAGAGGATACCCAGGGAGAAAAGCTCCACATCAAACAATATGTACAGTGATCAATGTACAATCAAAAAAGATACATCATACAATGGTTTGTTCCAAGCAAGCTTAATTTACACATAGTAGACTCTGGGTGACAGTATTTGGGAGGAAAGACTCACATTAACTGTTTCAATCAAAAGACACATCACAGAAGATGTAATAATTTACATATAGTAGGCCCTGTATGGGAGTATCTGAGTACTGTATAATAGAGATAATAAGTAGTGAGGAGAGGAAGGTAACAAGAATTGGAGGAGAGCAGGAAAACATTTGTGATGCAAGGACCCATAGCTATTCTCTCTCCAAAATACTAGAGAGATGCATACACTCTCAGGTCTCAGACTACCTCCTTACTAACAACCTCCTTTCCAATACTCAGCATGGTTTCCAACCAAACCATAGCACCACCACTGCCTTACTCTCCTTTACTAACACTATCCTTCAGCATAAAAACAATGGCTATCTCTCCTCTGCTACTTTCCTAGACCTATCTAAAGCATTTGACATGGTCCCACACAAACAACTTATTTCTGTCTACAATAACCTATCCTTCTCACAATCAGTCACCAACTGGTTTCAGAGTTACCTGTCTGACCGCCAACAATCCGTTGTATGGCAAAATTACATATCTCCCCAACTACCTGTTTCCATAGGGGTTCCCCAAGGATCCATCCTTGGACCCCTACTCTTCTCTATTTTCACAAATAATCTAGCCTCTGCCACCACACATGGCACACTCATACAATACGCAGATGACTCGACCATCATCTGCTCAGCCCAGTCCCTACCCAAACTGCAAAAAGTCACACAGGAAGCCTTTTCCCCTGTTCATAGGTTAGTACTAGGCTAACTGCCCTTGCAAGCCATTGTAAGCCTAGCCAATTTCTCTCTGTGAGGCAAACCCTCACCCTGTCTTTTGTGTTTGTAACAACAACCACTAGGGCCACTCACTCAACTTGATTATCCGATGCCAATTAATACTCAACCCAAACAAAACTAAACTACTCATCTTCCAACCCACCAAACCTACTCAAAACAACTCTCACTTTAACATCACAGCAAAAGACAGCATCACTATATATCCAACTGAACACACCAAATTGCTAGGAGTGGAAATAGACAAACTAAAATTTGACATTCACATATCCATGACCATAAAAAAAGTCCACAAAAAACTAGGAGCGCTATACAGAAATAAGCATCTTCTCACTAAAGCAGCAAAGCTTTCAATAGCAAATTCCCACCTTATCTCCACCCTACTTTATGCCTCTCCAGTATATAGCAACCTAAGGCAATGCGATCTAAACCTGCTACAACAAAATTGCCAAATTCGCCACAGGGGCATCCTACAGTAGTCACCACTGTCTCTCACTTGCTGAACTGGGCTGGCTTGAACTCCCTCACCTCCTTCAATGGTATCAACTCTCACTTGCCCACAAACTAGTAAACCATCCACTAAATGTCCCATCCCTCCAGAATCTACTCCAACCCTAAGATCCAGCAACAAAAATCACTTGCAGATCACTAAAGCCAATAACTCTGCTGGTGAAGCACTATTCTCTTGCACCATAGCCAAATTATGGAACTCCCTCCCATCCACAATTACTTCCATACCATCATGCAACCACTTCAAAACTTTACTAAAAGCGCACCTAAAAACATGCTGGCTATGCCCTTGCAACTCCCACTCTAATATCACCCACCCCATCCAACCACTACCTTTCTTTCCACTCACTACCTTGATTATAGCAAGCTCAGATGCTCATAAGCCTAGTACTTATACAGCAGGAACTTCTTATTTTAACATTTGTTAATGTATGTTATGTACTTCACAGATAAAGATTCTAGTTGTCTACCGATGTGCTATGTTCCTCATCTGTAAATATGTTGTAAGTAATTGCTATGTAAATTGTTAATCACTATGTAATCCAATATAACTACTGTCTGTTTATTTTAACTGTGGAGCTTTTCTCCCTGGCCCTCTGCTGAAAATGGACCTATGTCCAGTCGGACACTCTCAGTCAACAAATATAAATAAGGACAGAGCCAGGATTGCAAGAGGTGTGACTTAAGTTACTCTTTGAACAGTGAGACAGATGGTGTTGAGATATTTTGTGGGAGGTTATTCCATTTCCTAGCAATGGTATGAGAGAAAAGAGCTTCCCCTACAGTATTTTTGACTTTGGATATACAGAGCAGGGTTTTGTTAGATGAGCGTAGAGGACGGTTTGCTAAATATTGGTTTAGTAGTTGGTTTAGGGTTGGAGTTTTGTGGGGATTCTTTAGTATGTTGAACATGAGCACTAGTTGGTGGCAACCAATTAATTGAGGGAGTTCTAACCACTGTAGCTCCTTTAGGGCAAGACAGTGATGGCTTCTAAAAGTGGAGTTATTGGTGAATTTTGCAATTTTATTGTAACATGATTCTAGTTTGTTTAGGTCCGTTTTCCTGATGTCTGTTAGGATTGGAGATGTATACAACAGGGTAGACAAAAGGTGGGTTTGGGCTAGGGTGATTCATGCTTGGTCTGATGGGAACTGTTTGTGTTTGTATAAAGTTCCTAATTTTTTTATGTACCTTTTTTAATGGTTTGAGAGATATGGATATCAAAGTTATAATCCTTATCTATTACAACACCGAGGAACTTAGTATGAGGGGAGGAAGAGATTGTGGTGCCATTTTTGGAGGTGATAGTGAAGCAAGTAAGTGTGGTTCTGGATTTGTTGGGGGTGCAAATTAGTAATTTGGTCTTGTTGGGGTTTAGAATCAGTTGGGTTTTAGAATCCATTGGGTATCAGTAATCCATTTTTCCACGGAGCAGAAGGATTCTTGGGTAACCTTTTGAAGAGTGGTAATGGATGGGGCTGAGCAGATTAGGGTTGAGTCATCTGCGTACTGCATAAGTGATGTATGCAGGGTGGAGGTATGTAGTTTTTTAGTGAAAACAGTGAATAGTAGATAACTCAGTATTGATCCTTGAGGAGATCCTTGAGGAATGCCTATAGCAGTTGGTAGTAGAGGTGATAGTGCACCTTGCCATTTGACTGATTGTTTTCTATCAGAGAGAGAGTTTTTAAACCAGGAACTAGTGGAGGGGGCAAAGGACATAGTGGAGAGAGTGTCTAAAAGTAAGTTATGAGAGTGTCTAAAAGTAAGTTATGCGAGACCATGTCAAACGCTTTAGATAGATCTAAGAATATGGCTGATACGAAGTTATTTCTGAGTTGGTTAACCTGGTTGGTAAAGGAGAAAAGAGCAGTGATTGTACTATGGTTTGGGTGGAAGCCATGCTGTGTGAAGGAGAGGAGATTATGTGAGGTTAAGAAGTGCTTCACTTGGGTGTGAATACATTTCTCCAGGAGCTTGGAAAGGGGGGATAGGATAGCAATGTGGTGGTAGTTTGATAGCTCATAGGAGTTGCCGCCTTTGTGTAGGGGAATAATGACACTTTCCATAGTTTGGGGATGTAAGCTTCTTTTATGGAGTGGTTTATAAGAATTGAGACAGGGTAGGCTAGGGACTCTGCAGCTAATTTCAGGAAATTAGTGGGTAGACCATCTGCTGCAAGAGTGGTGGGTTTTAGTTTTGAGAGTAGTTTTTTAATTGTGG
The DNA here is from genome assembly GCF_019279795.1 of Protopterus annectens. Lineage (NCBI taxonomy): Eukaryota > Metazoa > Chordata > Ceratodontiformes > Protopteridae > Protopterus > Protopterus annectens. Next base: position 1,462,441,533 of record NC_056732.1, read on the forward strand.
AGGTTGGTACAGGTGAGAGTGTGAGGGAGGGTATATTACTGTGGTCTGTAGTTGGGGTGAATATAGAGTTATTGTTAGATAGCTGGGTAGATAATGAGAGAATAGATTCTGTGAAGTGATAGTTAAATTGAGAAGCTATGCTGTTTAGTATTGGTGTTGGGAGCTGGGTGGTAGATTTGCCTGGTTTCTGAAGGGAATTGATAGCTTGCCAGAACTTTTGGGGGGATTTGGAATGCTTGTTTTGGATACCTAGGAAGTAGTTTTGTTTATCCATTTTTGTTTGTTTTTTGGTCTGATTCTGAAGTTCTTGATATTTTTGTCTATCTTGGCAAGTGTTATTCTTTTTCCAGATCTTCCTGGCATTGTCTCTGGCTTTTAGTAAGGCTTTTGTGGTCCTATTTAGCCAAGGGACATAGTTAACTTTTGTTCTAAGTTTCCTGATGGGAGCTACTGTGTTTAGCATTAGATTTAGCATTAGACCAGGCAGTAGAGTTTTTCAATACTACTTTTATGAATGTTCTAGAGTTTGTGGTGGGTGACAGTTACATTGTTGTAACATGCTGTTAAGAATTTGTGGATTTACCTTGTGTTCATCTTTAGTTTCCTTATACAATATGGGTTTGGGTATGTTTACCTGTTTATGAAAGGAGGAATGTGGGGCAGTGGTCATACAGTTCATCAGGTAGGCAGCCCACATGATAATTTTCTTTGGGGAAATTAACTGAAGTCCAATCAAGAACGGAATGTTTTTTGGATTTTTTGTCAACTCTGGTGGGTTCTTGGATTAATTACGAGAATCCAAGTAAGTTAATATGGTTTGAGGGATTGTTAGAGTTGCAGGCTAGCCAGTTTAGGTTTAGGTCGCCTAGCAGGGTAGTTTCTTGGGGCAGGTTGATTGTGGCCCATTCTAACATTTCCTCTGTTATAAGTGTGTTATTTCCTGGAGGAATATTAACCGCGGAGGATGTTGATTTCTCTTTTTGTTTTTGAGGGACATAACTGAGACTAATGTATCTGCATTCTGAATTTAGGAAGTGGGATTTTCAGAGGCTGGATATTGTGTGTTTTTGAATAAAATTGCAACACCACCTCCCTTTTTGGTATCTGTCTTGCCTTAGGATGCTATAACCTGGGGGGAGAATTTCTTTATTTTGGGTGGTGGGCTTTAGACAAGTCTCAGTAATGGTTAGTATATCAGGTGACTAGTGGGCTATGAATGCGTGTAGGTCATGTAGTTTGTTGGATATACTTGAGTTTAGGTTAATAAAAAAGTAGGTCTGATTTGTGTTTGTCTGAGAGAGCTTTGTTACATGGACCTGGGTTGGGGTGTATGTCTCCTGAGATTAGTAGCCATTTTTAAGGAATAGTTAGAGTTTTATAGCGTGAGCTAGGTCTGTATTAACTCTAGATGCAGTTTGTCTATTGAGAGGTAGTGTGGTGTGTGTTTTGTGTATATAAAATAATGAGGTATTATTAAATAGTGTGGAGCAGATTACAATGTTTTTGTGTGCGTAGGTATGTGTTATGTGAAATTTACTGTTTAATGGTATGTTAGTGTGTAAGGATATGGTGTAGGCTAGACCAGTGAGAGTTAGTAGTAGTAGTGGTAGTATGCTTTGCCTGATTTGTCTGGGTTGTAGGTGTGGGGAGGGTTGTAAGTAGGAGGGAGTGGTATGGAAGTCTGAGTGGACTTGATAGCTGAGGGATAGTGATAGGCTGTTGTAGGAGGGGGTGTGACTATGTGGACTATAAGTGTAGGAGCAGTGGGGGCGGGTGGAATTTGGGGGCAGGGTAGGGAAGCAGAGTGAGCCTGAAGGGCAAATGGAGCGGGTAAAGCCAAGGAAGGAAGAATCCAAGTCAAGAAAAAAAAAACAATCAGTGGAGTTGAAAGGTAGGTTTGAAGAAGAAAGTATGCAGGAGGGGAGAAAGGCAGTTACAGTGGTGGGTGATAAGGAGATATAGGGAGGTAAAGGACTATAGACGCCGGGCTATAGCAGAATAGTCAAGGTGGTAGAAATAATTACAGCTAAAAGGAATATCAGAAGTGAGTACAGGCTGCCATCTAGTGGACAACTCTGTATTTGCAGCACTGACCACAGTGAGCATTCCCGAGTCAGGGGAGAAAACGTAGGAAGTTAACGTTTGGCTTACTAGTAGAAGTTTAGGATAAGGGTTAAGTGGGGGCAGTATTAGTAGGGTTTGTGCATACATTATGTGATCAGAATATTGCCAGAATGGAAAGTGAAAGAAGTTGTTTGCTTTTTTTAGGCTACATTCCAAAGACGATTCTTTCAACATAAAAGATCTGTCAAAAAGCAAATTGAAGGTCATGCAGCGTAATGCTAGGAGCCTTAACCTGAAAATGGACTCACTGGAGGCCCTCCTTTCACTGGAAGATGCTGATGTCTGTGCTATACCTCATTTCACACGTTCCAACCCCAAAATGAAGTCGGGAAGACAAAAGGTGGTGGAGTCTCTATCTTTATTAAGGACAGGCGCACCTCCAGACTGGTTTGCCAGCATTGCATACTGGAATTACTCCAGGTGCAACCGACAGTTGGCAAGACACCCATCCAAGTTACAGCCAGCTGTAGACCCCCTCCTACCTGGATCTACTTTACTCCATCAAGGTAACCCTAACTCTCTGATGCTTGGTGACATCAACTACCCCACAATATACTTGGTGGACTATTCCTGCACTAATGCACTCTCCCAACGATTCCCTGACTTCATCAATTCTAATGCAGTAGACCAGCTTGTCTCATCCCCAACAAGGGGAAATAACATTCTGGACCTGGTTCTCACCAACCTGGGTGACCACTGCACCACTACCATAGTATGTTCTACTCTGGTGAGATCAGATCATCGGTCTGTCTCATTTGAAATTTCTCTCACCCAACACCCCCCCCCCCCCCCCCAGCTGCAACCAGGCTAAAAAACTTCTCAAAAGCTGACTACAATCTCCTAAGGGAGGGTATCAGTAGATTCACACCACTGCCCCCCTCAGAGAATGCAGACAACTATGCTGAACACTACGCCAATCCAATATACAAGCACCTATACAACTGCATGGACACAACCATACCCAACAGAACTAAAACCTGCTCCTCAAGGAAACACAAACCTGTCTGGTGGACATCCTCTGTCAAAAGGATTTACAACAAAAGGAAGAAACTGTTATCCAAGGGTGAAAAGGAACAAATTCAAACTAGAAAAACTTCCTCCTCATCCTCAACAAGCAAATTAGATCACTAGTAAAAACCTTCAAAGCCAATTATGAATTGAAACTAGCCTCCAAAACAAAGGGAAACCACAAAGCTTTCCTCAGTTATATCAGGAACCTCCATGGTTTGTTCTGAATTAGTGCTTACCGATACCACTTACACTGATCCTGTTAACTTAGCCAAACTTCTAGCAGATAGTTTCAACACAGACTTCACCCCCCTATCCCCCCAAGGGCCCATTTGACATCTCTGATACTTTTCCCGCATCTCACATCTCTGTAGATCAAGTGTTAAAGACCGTATCCAAGGCAAAGAACACAGCTTCTGTGGGACATGATACTATCCCAGGCTGTACTTTGCACCATCTCCAGCAAGAATGAACTATGTCACTGAGCACCCTATTCAACGGCAGCCTAAGTACAGTCTTCATTCCAACAGAGTGGAGAACTGCCATTGTCATCCCCTTGCACAAAGGTGGTGCCACTACTGACGATGGAAAGTATCACACCATTAGCTTGTCAAGCCTGATCTGTAAAGCCATGGAGCATATTATTATGGATCTCATAAACAAAGACGTAGGCAATCTCCAAGTTCTTGACCCCACCCATTTCAGATTTGTCAAGGAAGATCTTGCCTGTTGAACCTGGTTGACATCTTTGAGACTGTCACCAAGGCCCTGAATGAGGAAAAATCAGTACATACAGCTTACCTTGACTTGGTCAAGGCCTTTAACACAATTCCCCGCTCTGGCATCATTGAAAAGCTAACGCAACTTGGCGTAAATCCCTGTCTCATCAGGTGGGTGGCCAACTGGCTCACTGATAGGACCCAAAAGATAAAAATAGATGCCTCCACCACCAACAGCAGACCTGTCACTAGTGGTGCCCCTCACAGATCTGTCCTGGGACCCCTACTGTTTGCATCTTATTCTTAGAGGTCCAGGCAAAGACAAAAGGCTGTGGCTGACCAAGTTTGTGGATGACTGTAAGTTGAGTGCTGTCATTGACTCCCCATATTATGTTAACATACTGCAATAGCGTCTCACAGCAACAAATGACTGCTGCCAAAGTCATGGCTTTAAGTTAAATGCAAAAAAAAAATGTATTATCATACCATTCGGCAAAAATATGGCCCCTACTGATTACCACATCAACGGCAACCCCCTAAGCACACAACCTGTGGTGAGAGACCTGGGTACTCAGGTTGACAACAATCTCACATTAGACCATCATGTAGTGGCAATGGTCAGAAAAGCTTGGTTCATCTCATAAGTAAAGGGACTTCATCCAGAAAAAAGGAGGCTATTACCTCTCTGTACTCCTCCCTCAATAGGCCAACAGAGTATAATGACCCTTTTGGTATGCACCTCTCCAAACGGTTTACTATGGAAATTTCGAATCCACATCAGTTGAACATTTAGAACTTCAAACCTAAATGTCGGATTCAAAACTTCGCATAGTAAACAAATGCAAACATGAAAGCATTGTTCGATGTTTTCGACATACCAGAAAGTGATGTCAGTCACCTTCTGTTATTTATACGTACCGTAGAACTAAAAATTCAGTGGTACATTAAATCCACTATTTTGCAGGGCGACATGCCTGCCACACCCCCTGCATATTAAATATACCAACTCCGAGATCGCACTACAGTGAGGAAGTGGGCTAATTCCCTGTTCCTCACTGCAGCATGACCTCAGTTCACAGTGTCGTTACATCGATTCTCCTGTGGTCGAGTGCACTATGCAATTCGACCATATGAGAACCGGGATTTGATTAACTGAACCATTCAGACCATGACTTTGAACACAGTGTTTGACAGCATGACGTTCGCACACACCATAGTAAACCCTCCAAACAACTGCACCAACTGCAAAGGCCACAGAAATACCTCACAAAGATAATCCATGGCCTCCAGCACCTGTCCTATATGGTCAGGCTCAAGTCACTATCACTCTACTCAGTATCCTACAGATTGCTCAGAGGTGATCTGTGTCTCTCCTACAAGGCAATATCGGACCATGCCCTACTAGAGATGCTCCATATCTGTAAGTCTAACTCCTCACACATTACCAGCTGGAAAGGCCTAACTCTAATATGCAACATCAACAAAACCTACTGGAGAGACAGCTTTGTCTCCCAGAGGCTGCCCCATCTCTGGAATAGACTTCCCATACATGTCAGAGTACCTCGCTGACACTCTTCAAGCACAACCTTGATCTGACACTCTTCAAGCACAACCTTGATAAGTGGATGGAAAACCACAAATTTGTCCCAGGGGTTTCACCTATGTCCCTCATTGACAGGGGTAATGGGTACTGACTGAGGCTTCTTTTTGGGGATAAACTCTTGGCTAGGCTTGTAAGGGCCCCAGGGCCATTAGCCTAGTAACTTTCTATGATTCTGTAATAGCAGCCATATTCATCATGTATAAGTGGCGACCGTTACAGTACATGGTACATGATGTAATTCATCATCATCATCATCAGACCATGCTTTCTTATTTTACATGGGGTCAGTATATGATGCAAGTTTCCTCAATAATATTTGGCTGGCTAATGTGGCTCAAGAAATAATGGGTAAAAGTAGATGGCTAATGTACTGCAGTTGTGTAACTGGAAGGGCTTGTATTTTAATGATGCAAGTATTCAGTATTTGGTCCTGACTAAATACCCATGTGCCTTGTCAAGTGCATCTTGCCAAGAATAGTAAATAGAAATCTTTGTTGGCTAGTTGATGCCTTTCATATGGCCAGAAGGACTAATGATGCAAAATGAATATGTGGATCCTCATGTAACTCCCACACATAATGATATGCCATATTACCAGGTGAAAGTCAAGTTCAGCTGTGTGATGGATATCTGGGGGGGGGGGGTCTTGCACTGGTCTTTTTCACTCTGGAACGGGTTTTATCCAAATCTCTTGTGTATGATAGGTAATGAGGGAGGTTTGTGAGTTCTACTGAAGAGGCTGACTCTTATTCCTATAAGGATTTTCAGGTATAAAGTGGGTGAGAACTTTTGGTTCTGTCCTACATTCTCTGCTGAGAGCTCCTACAAGCTGTGATGTTACAGCTTTTGTCCAATATCCCCTTCTGTGGTTGAAACAAGCTTTTGTGGTTTAGTTCCTATTATAGTACCCCCCCCCCCCCGGAAGGACCAGAAGTTTGCCTCTCATATTTGGGAAGAGCCCTTAGAAGCACTGTTTGTTGCACTACATCTCTTGAATCCTATTTTACAGAGGACACACTAATACAGTAAACCATGCCATTCATGACTGTAGGACTCAAGAGATGCCAAAGACTGCTGGACTGGGTAATTTTTAATAGGGCCCTGTGAATTTCCCTGCCTTTTGCTCCTTGTAGTAAGGTGGGTCTGAACCCTGATTCTGACTGGTGAGACGTGTTTCAGTGAAAGCTGCTTTCTGTGTATTTCCTCCTCCTTTTGTTTTGATGGAGGGGAAGCTCCATGAGTTGCAGAGGTTAACATTCACCACTACTATATGACCTGTGTCCCAGTCTTGGTGAAGTTCTTCAGTACTTCAGATGTCCTGGCTTCTCTCTCTTACTTTGGTTCACAGGGCATGCAGATTGGGGTTGAACCAATGGCAGTGCTCTCTGCTACCATTCATCACAGTTTTTGCAAGGCTGTTGATTTTTTCTGTAGATCTCTGTCCTGGTCCCCCACTGAGGGGGGAGGCTGAGACGGAAGGGATATTGGGAACCTGTTTTCTCCACTGATGCCTGCACCCTCCCAGAGATGTCAATTTCAGGTTGTGAAATACATTCAGTTTGTCTCCACACACCCTACACCATTGTGATGCAGAGTTGACTTATCCCAGAAATTTGCTGCATTTTATTTATTTTTTATTTTATTTTATCCATTTTTGTCACAGTTAAGTGGACTGCTTCAGAGATCTTTTCAGCCATGTCATAGTTTCACTGGGACACTGTTAGATGTTGTTGTTGTTGTCTTTCGGCTTTTCCCGGTTAGGGGTCGCCACAGCGGAACTCCGGTCCGCTAATGATTAACAGTAGATTTTCACAGTACCGAGTTGCCAGAGACACTGTTAGATACAGAAGCTAATTTATAGTAAGCAAATTTAATCACATTGCCAGTGAATATGACAAAATTACAGCAGATTTAAGAGTAACATTTAAATCACAGTAACATATAAACAGGAGTGTCTGTAGCATGTATATCATAAAAAATATACTGGAAACTTTTTTTTTTGCAATTAGGCAACATACAATAAATTTTGCTGTCAGACAGTAAGAATGCTAAGAAATTTTTTTGATTAAAATCCTAAGTAGCTTCTCTGAAACATGTGAAGCAGCTGTACTGGCTTTCAGCGAATGGATGGTCTGTTAGCTTATTTTGAAATTAGTTTATTCTGAAATTCTTTTGATAGATTTTTGGTTATAGATTTGAACTATTCACGTTTAGAGAAGGCATTTTCTCCAGTGACAGTGGTTTCATTCTAATGTCTTCAGGGCTAGTTGAGGAAGAGTTCACTGAGTCAAGGACCAAACCACTGATGCAAACACACGCACACATATATACCCATGTTGACCATCACCACCATTTACAAGTTACTAATTCAGCTGTCAACACACACACACACACACACACACACACACACACACACACGCACACACACAATGTATAGTACAGCTTAAAACCTTCCCCAGAATTAAACAGGTAATTTATCAAGCTCATTTATTCAATTACTAGGACAGGCACACACACACCCACCCCAACACACAATTTATAAACTCAAATCACAAACAACTTTTGCATTGCCATGCATTTTGTGAAGAATATAACATCTGAAACTGAAATGTCTGCCATCAAGTAATAAGTAAGAGTAGAAAATAACAGTTTTGCTTTGCCAGTCTTAAGTAAAATTTATAGCAGTGTGCAATAGTTAGTTTCTGTAGTCTTTAAGAAAAAAATATTTTGAAGATCTGTATACTGAGGTCAGCAAAAGATAGGATTGCAGGATCAATTTAGAGCAATAACATTCACTGCTGCAGTTCTAGAGTTGGAATTTTGGAGGCATTCTTGGTTGTCTGCCTTTTTGATGTATTCTTCCAGATCCTTCCTGCTTTGACTGTACTGCTTGGGATTCTACCCTTCTTGTGGTCCTACCCAACCTTAGGAACCAACAAGGCAGTTATTAATGCTAGTCATACAGTATGTGTTTTTACAGTCTCATTTCATCTACAATGTGGATCCATCTTGATGAATCAGAGATACACTCCGGCTATTTGGATGTGAATCTGTGGTCTCACAAGCCAACTCTTCTTTGTGTTCCCTGTACGTTGAGCAAGTATGTACATGACTTGATGACAGTGGGGTATCAAATCCTCTTTGAAATTTCTTCAGTTGCAGGAAAGTGCTTGCTGGAGAATGAGAGAACTAGTTGGCATAGGGAAGGAGCATGCTTATGTAATTGACACATGATGTCACAACATGTGTAATCACTGGCATGTGTACATCCCTGAGTGTGGGAGCCTATGAACATAAGATGCCAAATTCTGGTTGGTGGAAAGGATAAACCTGCATTAGGACCCATCGAGGGGGGGTCATATTTGTTGATGAAATGATACATTATGAGCATATCAGCTCAGGAAACATCTCAGATTATGGTTATAGTGCTCACATTCAAGGATTAAATGTAGGAGGACCTTGGTCATTATCTCAGACAACACAACCTATGAACTGTAAAATCCTACCCAGACTCTGCCACAGCTTGCTGTGAGGGAAAGGTTAGTTTGCTTTTGATTTCTTGTACTTTGTATTACTTTATTGGCTTTTTCTGTTTTGTATACTGTGATTTGTTTACTTTACACTGTGCTTTACTTGTATTCTGCGTTTAATTGCATATTAAAACTTGAAAAGAGACCACAACTGTGTCTCTTGTGAGTCAGACAAAATTTTTTCTCACCCTCCCACCCTGTTACTGTTGTGTTATTAAACACCACTGTCTTTCTAGTTGCTTGCCCCTTATGTTAATTTGACCTTGTATCTCCTTCCCTCTCTCCTTTCACTTGCTGGTGTGTGCAAGCACAAAATTATCATTTTGTGAAATCACTCCCCTTGAACTATTTAAATTTATTGGCCATCTCACTGTATTCCATAGTACCAGAATACAAAAGTGCCCACCCCCTTTCAATCTGTCTTGCTCTTTTAAAAATAGTGGCTCTCCACTTAGACAGCTAAAACTTAAGTTACCCAATTTCATATCTAACTGCTTAGTGTACACTGCAATGTTTAGGGTAAAGCATTTTTTTATGTTACCTTTAAACATCTGTTGCAAGACCACGAGTTATTGGAAAGCCCATATTCTGCACCTCAGTAATCATCTTGGAATTAGTGCTTCTGTTTTCTCCTGGTGAGAGGAGGAGTACAGAGACATTATTTCCTGGAGGATACTGATCAACAGGAAGCCTAATAACTGCTTTATAGGTAACCCCTTGGAATCTGTGCTTATATTCTGGTCCTGGTGAGAGAAGGAGCAGAGTGCATTGATTCTTAATGGTTTCTGGTTAGATAGTGAGTGTCTGTGCTTAACATTCCTGATTGGTATGGATGCTATTCAAAGCATCTACCAGGAAAAGGCTGCAAGCCAACAGACCCTTGCATCATCTGGGACAAGACTGTGGATCACCAAACAGGCTGTGGCCTGCTTTTCATCTTGGGTTGGTGCCAACATTTTGCTTCTGTGAGAGAAGAAGCAAAGGAGTATTGTATTCCAGCAGAATGAAGCTGTGGTGAGACTAGCATTAGTAGTAGCCATTCATCTGACTCCCCTCATTTCATCATTCTTGACAAACTAATTCTTTGTTTTCAGGAAGTACTGCTTGATTTGTTTCTAACTTCAGAATATCTGCCTAAATAATTCATCCTTAAATTTTCAAGGTCTACTTATTAGTTTCCCTTCAAGTGTTTGACAGTGCTCTGTATAGAATCAGATACCTTGAGTGACATTTTTCCTGTAAAAACATAATTGAAATTTCTCAAGTACCTAGTTGTACACTGGACAGTTAGTTTGCACTGAGAGGCACTATCCGCATAGTTGCAAACCGGGTACTCCTGACAGCGATTGATATTCTCACTCCAACTGCCTAATCAATAAAAAAGGGTTTGTTGCCATGGATATGAGCTTTCCTACTGTCTCCATTACCGGCTTTTTGGATATGGGCATCTTAAGGCAATGCAGAAATTGCCTCATGTTTACTGACAACCTGTTAATTCTCACACAAACTGAGAGATGTGTTTACACAATGTCACTTGAGACAAAGCTCTCACATAAAAGTCCTCCTAATGTCAATAAGGTTGTCAGTAGTAGACATGCTGCACCCATCACGCACAATTCAAAGCAGACATATTGACCCACATATGCTGAGGCACTTGAATGTAACCTTCCTAAACCACATAGACCTCCTAGACGAAGTACACATAACAAATAACCTCAGCAGCCCCAAATGCACCTCAGCAGCCCCAAATACACTCTTTCAAAAACAACCCCCACATCAACACATAGAGCTACATCTCATGGAGCCTCTACCTCTAATCCCATAAGGCAAGCCATCACACAATCCAGCATTCTAGTCATTGGAGACTGCATTATATGACACAGTGATGTGTCTCTCACCAGGCTGAGTAAAGAGAAAGTTACGGTTATTTGTTTATCAGGGGCTAGGATTCGCCGCATTACGCAGTCACTCAGGTCACTGGACCACAGTTAACAATATGACTCGGACATAGTCCATGTGGAAGTAAATGACATGAGACGTACCTCCCTAGACTACATGAAGAGAGAGCTCTTGGAATATGTTTCTTCGGCTGGTATGAGCCTGGTATGAGCCTAGCACTGAGTACCATTTGATCTTCTCCAAAGGTGATGCCACAATACGAACAAAAGATGACTGACTTTAATAATTGGCATAGTTTCTGGTGTCATTCTAAGGGGGTGCAATATTTGTCAGCATGGAAGGAGATGGTCAACAGACAATGCTGCTTTGCCAGGGATAGTCTGTATCTCTCCCCTCTAGGCTTTCAAATGTTAGCTAAAACATTGTGTTCCTCCATAGTGCCTTTTTAGGAAATGTCAAACTGAAAGTACTTGTGACATAGCAAATCAAAACCAAGAAAATCTAAAGGCATTACTGCTGAATGATAGAGTCTAAACAAAAAACTCCACTCCCTAGATGCTCTCTTTACCCTAGAGAATGCTAATGTCTGTGTGGTCACTGAGACATGTTTAATGGTGCTAGGAGCACACCAACAGGGCTAGGTTATTATGTCTTCCACACATTTAGGCCAGCTGCTTCACAGGCAGGGATTAAAGGTTGAGGTGTCTCTATTTACATCAAAGATAAATATACTTCAAGGCTGGTCAAACAGGTCAATACACTTGAGCTGCTCTATGTTCAAATCATCATAGGCAAAATCCAGTACCACTTCCTTGCAAGCTATAGGTCCCCCTGTATGCCCCAGGAAACCCATACCATGTATGTAAACTTATTAGAAACACTAACCATTCAACCCAATGCCCTAGTCATGGGTGACTTTAACTACCCCACTATTAACTGAGAATCCCATATGACACCAAACGTCCATGCACAGAGATGCCGGGATTTTGTAAGCACAAACTCCCTGGACCAGGTAATCAGTACACCAACCAGGGGTGCAACCATACTGGATCTGGTCCTCACTAATATGGGAGAGTGCTGCACCCCTCCCCACTGTATGACCTTCCTTGGTAAGGTCAGACCACAAAATGGTCTCCTTTGAAGTAAAAATAAAACCTGGACCCCCAGCTAAACCTGGAATATTCAGGACCTCTTCTAACGCTAACCTCCCGTTATTAAGTGAGAACCTGGCAAAATTTCAGGCCCCCATGAACCCTGAGAACACTGCTGCCTATGCAGAACTGTTCACAGAAACCCTGTGCAAGCATGTTAATAGCTGCATAGAAGCAGCTGTACCCACCAGGAAGAAGTACAGAACTAAATAAAAAAACAAGCCACCCTGGTGGAATCACAGAACCAATAGGCTATATAACAACCGGAAGAAAAGTATGGCAAAAAGTAGGAGGTGCAGCACCCAGCAGGATAAAAGCATGCTCATCAAACTAAACAACTCTGAGGACAAATAAAGTTTACCAAAGCCAAATTTGAGGTACGTTTGGCCTCCCCAGGCCAAGAACAACCACAAAGCATTCTTTAGCTATGTCTGCAACCTCAAAGACAACACACAATTGTGTGCAGAGCTCATTGTAAATGGAGCCACCTATACTGAACCAAAAGACGTAGCAAACCTCCTGGCTGATAAATTCAGCTCCACGTTTACCCCTCTCTCCCACTCAAACTTCCATCAAGAAATATCCTCAAATATAGCTCCCAATAATATCACTAGGGAACAGGTCCTTAATGCTCTCTCTGAGATCAAGAACACTGCATCAATGTGCCCAGACAATATCCCAGGATGCCTTCTAAATGGCATGAAACATGACCTATCAGGGCTTCTGGAATTGCTATTTTAACTATTGCCTCCAATCAGGTTTCGTGCTTCATGAATGGAGAAAGGCAACAGTCATCCCTCTACACAAAGGTGGGCCATCTATAGACCCTGTAAACTACAAACCCATAAGTCTCTCTAGTCTTGTATGCAAAGCCATGGAAAGAATTATCATGGAGATGATCAACAGAGATATAGTAAACCTCCAGACTCTAGACACAACCCAGTTTGGTTTCGTCAGGGGCAGATCATGCCTACTGAACCTGGTGAACTTCTTTGAGAAAGTCCCCAAAGCAATGGATGAGGGCAAAATCGTTCACACTTCCTACCTTGATCTGGCCAAGGCATTTGACACGATACTCTACTCTTGAATTGTTGACAAATTCAAGGTTCGTTACAAACCTGTATGTCACTCAGTGAATAGGCAACTGTTTCAGACAGGACCCAGAAAGTTAGAATTGGGGAGTCCACCTCTACAAAGAGGTCAGTCACAAGTGGAGCCCCTCAGGGATCAGTCCTTGGATCGCTCCTCTTTGGCATTTCCTTCTCAGAAGTCAAGGCCAATGTCAGTGGTCTCTGGCCGACTAAGTTTGCAGATGATTTCAAATTAGGAGCTGTCATTGAATCGTACACTGACACAAATGTTCTCCAGGAGGGGCTGACACAGACAAACAACTGGTGTCCGAGCCCTGGACTAAAACTAAATGGCAAGAAATGCATAATAGTATAGTTCATAGGTTCATAGTTTAGTACTAGGCTAACTGCCCTTGTGATCCATTTTAAGCTTGGCCAATTATCCCTTGTGAGTCTCAAACCCTGAACCTTGTGTTAGGAAGGCAAGCACCGTAGCCATTAAGCCACCCTTCCAACCTTTGTGAAGTCATCCATCCCTGGTAATTATCATATTGACAACACACCCCTTAGTTCAGTAGTCAGGGACTTAGGGGCACACACAGATGGTAATCTAGACTTTGACAATCAGGTGTCTACAGTGGTGGGGTAATCATTCTAGGTTGCGTAACTTATAAACAAAGGTATGGCATCTAAGTCCAAAGAAGTCATTGTTTTACTGTATTCGGCATTCATCAGACCTATCACTGAGTACAGTGCCCCCTTTGGTATGTGCCTAACCTGGATATCCAACAAATGGAATGTCCACAGAGATTTCTCACTAAAAGAATACAGGGAGTAAGTAAAATGTCCTATGCAGACTGCCTAAAGACCCTATCTTTGTATTCTGTGTCCTACAGGCTTTTGAGGGGAGATCTATGCCTGGCATACAGGGCATTGTCAGACCCCACTCTGATGGAACTCCTGCATATCCACAAAACAAACAACACCAGAATTAGCCATTCTAATGACTTAAAACCTTCCCTGTGATATAAATAGGACCTGCTGGAGAGACAGGTATGTATCCTAGACACTACCCCATCTCTGGAATAAGTTCCCCATCCATGTGAAGCAGAGGTCCTCCCTAACCCAATTAAAGTGGGTCTTAAATTAGAGCTCAACTTAAGCTTTGCAAATAATTGTTATGCTACTTGAAAATGTTAATTGTTTTGCTTATAATACTATTTTCAGTTATAAATTTTATTGTAATTTGTATGGAGCTTATCTCCCGGTACCACTCTGAAAAAGGGCTATCGGCTCAGCCAGACAAACCCGGTCAACAAATGTAAAATAAATAAACAAACGGATAATAAATAAATAAATAAAATAAGTGCAACTTGGACAATTGGATGGGAAACCGGGAATTCATCCCTGGGTTGGCATCTATGTCTCTAATGGACAGAGGTAACCTGCAAACATGCTTTCACTTATCAAGGGTATCAGAACTTGTCAGAGATTTGGGATGCATGGCTAGGCTTAAAAAGGCCTTTTTGGTTATTAGCCTAGTAAACACTTATGAATCTATAAGAAATGTTGGCTATCATTTGTTTGCCATGAAATTCTTTCAGATCTCTTTTATACAGGAAATTTTCAAATTCTTAAGACATATTGTCACAGTAATGTGATGAATAGGAAAGGGGTCACACTGGCTCACCAGTTGAGCGAGTTGTCAGAGACAGTCTGGGACTGTACAGTGTAGCAAGGTTTTGTCTTCTCAATACAGCAAAACACACTGACAGGCACATAAAGCAGAAGAATACCACTGTCTCACACAAATGGACACTAAACCGTGTTTAGCTCCAGGTTGTTTCACCCTGTCACTGTGGCAATGTATATCTTATAGGTTCATAGCCTAGTACCAACCTATGAACCTGTTGGCCCTATGGCCTATACAAGCCTAGCCATAACAATTTCCTGGATATTTCCTCCCACAATGTTTACTTCTCTGGACCCCTGTCTAGCAGGGTGACTGACACGATCCCCGGGGTGAATTTCCCATCTCCCATCCAATCATCAAGGTTCCTTTTGAAGAGGGCCAAGGAGTCGCTCTGCTTGACATGTATGGGCAGTCTATTCCAGAGTATGGGTAGTCTCTGGGTCAGGAACATATCCCTCCAGCATGTTTTCTTCATTGTGATGGCAAGGTTTAGATCCCTGGAGCGTGTGGCTCTGAGGGATTGGGATTTCTTTAAGTGGAGCATGTCTGCTCAGGGTTTGACATGGCCTTGTATGTTAAACAGAGATCACCTCTGAGTAGACGATATGCCACAGAGTATAACTGGAGTTTTTTAGATGGTCAGCATATGGCATCTGCTTTAGGCCTGGGATTCGTTTAGTGAGGTATTTCTGTGGCCTTTCCAGCTGTTGTAGATGTCTTGTGAGGTACATGCTAAATGGGGCATTATACTGTATAATGGGTCTAATGAGGGATGAGTACAGTGGGACAATGACCTCCTTTTGTCTGGATGAAAAGCCCTTCGTGATGAGGTGTGCCACATAGAAGGATTTCCTGACTGTTGTGGCGATATGGTTATCGAAAGTGAGACCACTGTCCACCTGTCTCTCTAAGTCTCTCATCACACTTTCAATGTTTAGTGTACTGCCACCTATGTGGTTAATTCATGGGTACATGTTTTTTTCCCAAAGTGGATGACTATACATTTCTTGGCATTAAGCTTCAGCCCATGGCTCTGGCACCAGGCATCTGTTTCTGTAAGGCCCTTTTGTAGAATATCTACATAATTTGGGGATTCAATAATGGCTCCCAGTTTGTTAGCCAGAGTCCCTTAGTGTTGGCCTGTACTTCAGAGAAGTAGATGCCAAACAAGAGTGGTCCCAGGACTGAACCCTGAGGAACTCCACTTGTCTGGAGCTGGATTTGGAGTCTGCTACTTTTACAGTCTGGGTTCTGTCAGTAAGCCAGTTGGCAACCCATCGAGTGACGTAGGGATTTATGCCCAGCTTAATAAGTTTAGATTCCAGAGTGGGGGATGGTGTCAGAGGCCTTGGCAAGGTCCAAATAGGCTGTGTGGACCGCCTTACCCTCTGGAGACTGATTTGAAGAAGTCAAGTCAGATTCAGGAGACAAGATCAGCCCTTCAGAAACCCAAACTGGGTGGGGTCCAGTGTTTGAAGGTTGTCAATGTCTTTGTTTATAAGTTCCATGATAATGCGTTCCATGCACTTGCAGATCAGGCTTGTCAGACTGATGGGACGGTAGTTCCCGGGATCCAAGGTGGATCCCCCCTTGTGGAGTGGGATAACTGTAGCTCTGCGCCACTCAGTGGGCACGAAGCCTGAGGTGAGGCTATGATTAAACATGACACTTAGGTGAGGTGCCAGTTCATTTTGTAGTTAATGTAGTACACAGCCTGGGATGTCATCTGGTCTCATGGATGCTGTATTTTTAGCTTTGGAGAGTGCTGTTTCTACCTCTTTGGCTTGCAGTCTTTTGGTATTGAGATGGGCCTTTTAGGGGGTGAGAGGGTGGTGACGTTGGCACTAGATCGATCTGCCAGGATATTGGCAATATTAAAAAAATCAGTATATTTAATGCCATTCTGTTGTAGCTCAGAGCAGATCTGAGCATTGCCATTTAGATTCTTGACGCAACTATAGAATGCCTTAAGGTTGTCTTTGGAATCTTTGGCAATTTTATTTTCATAACTAGCTTTTGATGATTTTATGAGGGATCTCAGCTTTTTACTGTGGCTGGTGAGGGAGTTTTTTTGCATCCTGGGATTTTCCTCTTTTCTGCAACAGTTTCTTCCTTCTGTTGTATAGTTTGTTTATAGCAGGGGACCACCAGATTGGCTTGCTTTTTTTGGAGAAGAGCATCTTGGTTCTATTTGGGATGGCACGATTCATGCACGAGTGGATGTGCTCATACAGTGCCTTAGTGTAGGATTCTGCAGTCGAACTTTCAGATCCTGTCTGCATGGGTGTCATGAAGTTTGTCACTTCTGACTTCAGTAGCATGAAGCTGGCTTTGGAGAAGTTTTTTTTTAAAGAGGTTTCCTTACTGGGGGGTGGGGGTGGGATGTCCAGGGTGATTTGCTTATTGTCAGACCTGACCAATGAGGGGGTGACCACTGGTGTGGAGCATCTATCTCCCATGTTGGTAATGACCAGGTCTAGGATATTGGAGCCCCTGGTGGAACAATGGATTAGTTGATCCAGGGTATTGGAATTTATGAATTCCAAGAACCGTTGGGAAAAGGAGTTGGTACCAGAGTAGTTTTCCCAGTTAATGGCAGGGTAGCTGAAATCACCCAGTATTAGGGTGTTTGGTTGTATCTTATATTTTCCAGTATGTTTAGAAAGGTGTAGTAAGAATCTTGGGGCATGGTGGGGGATCTGTAGCAAGCTACAGTTTGGATTGCAGTCTTGCCTATTGTTAGTTGCACCTTGAGAATTTCAGATGCATTGTGTTGGGCAACTAGCCTGGAGGTGTGAATATCCTTGGTGAATATGAGCACTCCACCACCTTTAGTGTTTCGGTCTTGGTTTTGTGGCCGAAAACTGTGGTAAGAGTTGTAGCCTGGTATTGCAGGGGTGCTCTCTGGAGTTACTGCACAGATATCGATGTTCTCCATTTTAGGAGTGCCTCGAGAGAGTGCATTTTGAGGTTTAGACTTCTAGCATTGAGTAGCATTACCTTCAGATTTTGCATGCTTGTATCTGTTACAGTGGTGGTTTTATCCTTTGAACCTTGCCTAAAAAAAGGCACTATAGGGGT
The DNA here is from genome assembly GCF_019279795.1 of Protopterus annectens. NCBI lineage: Eukaryota > Metazoa > Chordata > Ceratodontiformes > Protopteridae > Protopterus > Protopterus annectens. The sequence goes on from NC_056732.1 coordinate 1,462,459,411, forward strand.
GGCAAGAGCTTTAGCCAGTAACCTGAATCCCAGGGGTGACAGGTGCAGACCATCTCTGGAAAAGCATCGTGGTTTGTCGATCATGCCTTCCCAGGCAGACGGATACTGGATCCCCTTTGAATGACACCAGAAGCTTAGCCAATTGTTGAAGTCAATCATTTTGTCCTTATACTGTGGTAATATTGTGGGTGAAGGCAGGATGCTACTCAGGGCTAGGGTCATACCTGCCTGGGCCACATGATCCAAGAGCTCTTCCATGTCTCTTTTCATGTAGTCCAGGGAGGTACGTCTCAAGTCATTCACTCCAGCATGGACAATGACAGAGTCATATTTGTACTGGTTGTGGAGTGACTTGAGTGCATGCGTTGTGGTGGATACTGGCACACGACAGGCAGCTGACTGTAAATTTCTCCTTGTTCAGCCTGGTGAGTGGGACATCAGTGTGCCTGACTATAGAGTCACCTATGACTAAAGTGTTGGGTACATTGCCTTGCCTTAGGGGCTGTTGTTGGGTGGCACACTGGTGTTGTGAACTATGTGTCACTTTGGTTGTGACTGGTGTTTGTTTGCATTTCAGCTTTAGAGGTCCTTGTTGCTTGAGCAGGTTAAGGGCCTCCACATATGTGGGTTTAGTGTTGCTATGTGTGGGTGTTGATGGTGTGGGTTTTGAAGGGCTATGAGTTGCTTGAGGTGTAGTGCAGGTGTTAACCTTCTCCTCTTGCCTGTCTAGCACAATCTTGGCTGGAGAGAGCCTTACTTCCAGTTTGGCTATGTAGGTGCATCTCTCGCAGGTTGTAGTGTTGGGTGGTAGGAGGAGAGGATTGTCTGTGTACATGAGGCAGTTGCTGCATTGCCCCAGTATGCCCAGATTCACCAGGTGGACAGGAGAAATCACCGGAAGCTGACACTTGGACATGCCTGTTTAGGTGCTTTTATTGTAAAGTATAAGAGCTGTTTTCCCTTACCTTTGCAAGGTACTTTGCAATTATAGGCTGTTTAGTGCCCACGATTAATTTCTCCTTATTGACAAGGAGAGTTGTGCTTGTATTAGTTTCAGGCTTCCTAGTGCTTTCCAGTAGGTTCTAGAGCAAGTGCTAGTCACAGGGGTTCAGGTTTTAGTGCTACTACTGAGAAACCAGCTAGTTCTAAGGGAAAATTTGAAGAGCAGACTTTCTGGCACCTGCAATAGTTTAACTGTAGCCTCACAGTGCTGCACGATGTGAAAAATGTGCAAACACACACATTTTTAAGCCAGAAAGCTGAAAGGGATAGAAATCAGCCCAAAAAGGCTAATAAAATTACAATTTCAGAGCTGGAAACCACTCCTCTAGCGTGAGATAGGCAGTACAATGCTCACCACTCCCACTGGTAAGCAGTAGGACTTCCCTCTACCACAGCAAGGTCTGGATAGATCTGAACACAGAAAATAAAGTCCTGAGACAAGCAAAGCCTGGGATATGGACTGGCTAGGAAAGGTGGGAAACGAGCAAATAAGATAGTATTTTTTGTTAAAACAGGCTAAACAATGCAATAATACAGTAAATAAACACAGAAAAGGCTAACACTGGAGTATGTAGTCCTAAACAGTAAATGCAATTAAAACTCTACAAAATTAGCAATTACTTTTTAAATGAAGCAAGGCAAGTGCACAACTGAAAAACGATTTAAGAGGCAGAATACGTAGCTAGTCTACATATACAGAGAAGTCTATATATATATATATATATATATATATATATATATATATATATATATATATATAAACAGCTAAAACACACAAACAATTCAGATGCAGTGCAACCTAGAGCACTTGAGTTGTAGCAATATTAAGGCAATTACAGTTATAATAAATGCTCTAAAATATACAGAACACAAGGAGATTCAGGCAATTTTTTTTGAAAGGGAAAAAGGAGAAACAGAAGGCCTTCTCAGATGTTCTCTCTGTATTGGGTAGAATGAGCTAATGACACTAGACTGGGAGGAGTGTCCCAGATCAAATTTACAGTATGGGGTTGGCAACTGCACAGCCACCAAGTATCACTAAAGCTATTAGCCTACACTCTTTAGACAGTAAACACTACAGAAAACCACAAAATGAAAGTTTTTAAACAGATAAAGGAGCAAAGAGACTCTACAGAATGCTTTTAACTGCAAACAATCAGTTACCCGTGGAGATTAGTTAATAGCAATAAAATGCACTAAAAACTATGCAGCCGGCAATACAAAGTGCTATATATAAATTGCTAGAAACAATAATCAGTATAAATAAGCCAAAAAAACAGGATACTTGTATATCTCAGTTCAGAGTTGTAGTCAATGCCTCTCCTCCACTCTGCTCAGTGTGTATAGACAGAAATCCTCTCAAAGTTAGGGCTTAAATACCAAGATGTCACTACCAAGTCTCAAACCCAGGACCCTGTGCACTACAGTCAGAGCAACATACCACTACACCAAATGAGAGTTTTCCTAATGTTTCTGATACCAAAATTCTTTTAAAGCTAAAGTGAGAGGAAAAAAAAACACAGAAGTCTAACGCTGATTGCTTCTTTCTGGCAATGTTAGTTTGGGAGATCCATTGACAATATATTCTGGAATTAAGCTGCTTTTTCAGTAGGAGGGAAAAGTGGTTCACCAAGCACAAGGAGAACCTGCAGAACTCCACATAAGACAGTAGCTGGAGCACTGAATCCCAGACCATATATCTGTGAAACTGTGGTGTTACCATTAACCTGCTGTGCTGGCAGCCTTACATCTAGGAATATTTATAGGTAATAGCTAACAACCAGTTGGCATAATGGTTAAGGTCTTTGCCTCTCAAGCACACGTTGTAAGGTTCAGTCCTGACCTCTGGCCAATGCCTGTTTGGAGTTTGCATGTTCTCCCTCTGTCTGAGTGGGGTTTCCATCTCAAACTTACCAAAGAATGGAGCTATAGACAGCAGCACAGACTCTACATGCTGCTCTGTGGGGGAAAAGTTGTATTAACAAATCACTTTGACCACCTGCTGTAGTGTGCAGTATTCTCATGATAGGAAAACATGGCTCGACTGCACATTGTGGCAGGACTAGCCACTCAGTGGAGTAAAATATAACTCTAGGTGATTTGGTTATGTTGACTAATGTCACCAAATGGGTATGGGTATTTACTGGCGATAAGTAGGTTGAGGACCCGGCCTACTCCAACCAATGCCAGGGACACATGCAAACAGTGGGAGGGGTGCATGTGTCCCTGTTGGCCAGTGTGGTCTGGATCAATACTCTACTGGTCAGCGTTGCCCAGCTTGGGTTACCTGGGATTTCTCTGTTGATTGAAAGCTGGATATAAAACCAGTCAATTTGCCAAACATAAATTAAGGATTGCTACACTCTGTGTAGGTTCCCTGACATGATGGAACTTGGAATTGTCACCAAATGGGCGCAGGTTTTGCTGGTGATAAGTGGGTTGAGAACCTGGACTACTTCATGGGTCGGAGTGGGAGGTTGGCATAATGGTTAAGGTGTTTACCTTACAAACACAAGGTGCAAAGTTTGATTCTCACTTGGGGTAATTGACTAGGCTTAAAATGGCCCACAAAGGCAGTTAGCCTAGTACTAAACTATGAAACTAAGTAAATTACATAATGGTAAAGAGGAGGTTGGGCATCCAGTGTATTTAGGAGACAAGATGGAAAGGCAGTGCAGCAAAGCTACATGGCTTGAGATTCAGAATATTCTACTCAGGAGTAGGACAAGCTAAAAATGATGTGAAAATTGTGTTAAGGAGAAAGTTGAAACAACAGTGAGGGATGTCATCAGAATTAGTGACAGACTCATGGCAATCGGACTCCAGCCTAATGATTAATAATAATGATAGCCTAGTGATTAATGATAATGATTCATAATTTCAGCCTATGCCCCACAGCAGGGCTGTGCTAGTGAGGAAAAGAGTGCAATCAGACAGCAGTTGCCAGACCTACGAGATAAACTAGTCCTACTGAAATTGGTGTTGATAATGAGTGACCTGAATGCACATATCAGAACTGGCAAAACAGGATATGAGGACTGCATAGGTCCACATGGATGGGGTAACCATCCTAAAGGAGAGGCCATTGTAGACTTCTGTCTGGCAAATGGGTTGATAGTAGCCAACACATGACTCATAAGATCATAGGAAGTTACTAAGCTAATGGCCCTAGGGGCCTCACAAGCCTAGCCAATTTTTACTCTTATTTCCATGATCAGCACCTATTGCCTCTGTCCAAGAGGGACTTGGGTGGAACCCCTGGGGTCACTTTATGGTTACCCATCCAGTCGTCTAGATTGCAATTGACAAGGGCCAATGAGGTGCTCTGTTTGACATGAAGTGTGAGTCTGTTCCAAAGGTGTGGTAACAAATCTGTCCCTCAAGCAAGTTCTATTAATGTCTCATACCAGGTTAAGGACTTTAGATCGAGTAACCTGTGTATCATTTGACTTATGGAGATGTAGCATTTCCAATAAAGCAGGGTCAGAGATTGCCTTGTAGGCAAGGTGGAGATGGCCCCTGAGTAGTCTCTATGAAACAGAATAAAGTGACAGAGATTTCAGACTATCCACGTAGGACAGATGCTTAAGACCTAGAATTTTCCTAGTTATGAACCTTTGTGGTCTCTTCAATTGCTGGAGGTGCTTGGAGTGGTACACACTAAGAAGCGGTGTACTCCATTATTAGCCTGATGAGGGAAGAGTAGAGGGAGGTTATAACTTCTTTTTTTTCTAGAGGCAATGCCCTTACTTATAAGATGAGCAATATAGAATGCCCTTCTTACCACTGTGGAGACATGGTGGTCAAAGGTGAGGTTGCTATCAACCTGAGTGCCCAGGTCTCTCTCCTATGAGTGTGTACTTAAGGTGTTGCTATTGATGTGGTAGTTAGCAGGAAAATCACCCTTACCGAAATGGATGATGATATATTTTTTTGCATCGAGTTTAAGGCCATGACTTTGGCACCAATCATTTGTTTGTGTAAGACCTTCTTGTAGTATGTTGACATCATGTGGAGATTCTATGACTGCTCCTAGTTTGCAGTCATTAGCAAACTTTCTCTGCCACAGACCTTTAGTTTTTGCTTGTACTTCAGAGAAATAGATTCCAAACAGTAGAGGTCCCAGGACTGATCCCTGTGGAAAACTACTGGTTACAGGTCTGCTGTTGGAGGTGGATTCCCGTATTTTAACTATGTGGGTTCTAGCAGTGAGCCATTTAGTGACCCATCTAATGATATAAGGGTTGATACCTAGTTGGGTGAGTTTTTATCAATGATGCCGGAGTGGGAGATAGTGTCAAATGTCTTGGCTAAGTCTAGGTAGGCTGTATGCACAGATTTCCCCTCATCTAGGGCCTTGGTGACTGTCTCAAAGAAGTCCACTAGGTTTAACAAGCATGATCTCCCTTTGACAAATCCAAACTAAGTAGGGTCAAGTGTTTGCGATTACCTACATTTTTATTGATAAGGTCCATGATGATTCGCTCCATGGCCTTGCAGATAAGGCTAGCCAAGCTAGTAGGTCTATAGTTCCCAGGGTCAATGGAAGCACCACCCATGTGCAAGGGAATAACAGTGACCGTTTTCAATTCAGATGGGACGAAGCCAGTGCTTAGACTATGATTGAAAAGAGTACCCAATGGTGTTGCTAATTCTTGTTGGACTCTATGTAGTATGCAGACTAGGATGTTACCTGGTCCCATAGATGCTGTGTTTCTGGCCTTAGAGAGGGAATTAATGACCTGCTATTTAGAGTTACAAGGTAGGGGACAGGTGGCAGGAATGTCATGGGGTATGTGTGGCAGGGACAGGGGAGTGAAGTTTTCACAGAACCTGTTGGCCAACAGATTAACTATGTCCACAGGCACAGTATATGTGGTATAATTAACTACCATTTTGGCACAAATCTGGGCCTTTCCTTTTAGGTTACAGGTATAACTGAAGAACACTTTATGGTTGTCTTTAGTTGAGGAAGCTAATTTGGATTCATAGTTTGTTTTGGAGGACTTCACAAGAAGTCTTGTTTGTTTAAGCTGATGAGGGAGTGTTTCCTGTTTAGGGCTTGATCCCTCTTACTCTTAAATAGTAATTTCTTCCTGTTATTATAAAATCTGTTAATGGCAGTTGTTCACCAGGCAGGTTTACTCTTCCTTGAGGAGCTTGTTTTGGCCCTATTGGGTACTGCTGAGTCAATGCAGTTATACAGATGTTTGTATAAAGCAGTGGTGTAGAACTTGGCATAGTTCCCAGTTCCATCTGAGAAGGGAGATGCAGAGAAGCTATTTATACCATACTGTAAGAGGTTATAATCTGCTTTGGAAACGTTTTATAGTTTAGTTGCTGCTGGGGGTGGGGGGTCAGGTGTAATAGTTACTTCAAATGAGATTGATTTGTGGTCAGAGCTCACCAGGGAAGACCTAACAGTAGGGGCGCTACAGTGGTCCCCCATATTGGTAGGCAACAGATCCAGGATGTTGGTACCCCTTGTGGGGGTGTCAACCAGCTGGTCCAGGGCACTGGAGTTAAAGTCTAGGAAGCTTTGGGCAAGTTTGAGCACAAGTAATTTGCCCAGTCAATGGATGCATAGATAAAGTCACCCAAAACCGTGGTGTTTGGATGTATCTTGATAGACACAAGTAGATCCACAGACAGGGTGGGTGTGTCCTGATTCATGGAAGGGGGTGTAGCTGGCAGTGAGTTGAATAGGTATCCTAACAACAGTTAATTGTACCTGGAGTATCTTCAGGGAATCATGCTATTTGACCCATCTGGAGGTGTATTTATCTTTAATGAAAACTGGTACTGCCTCCTTTAATTTTCATGCCTTCAGTTTGTGGTCTGAATGTGTGAAAGGAGGTGTAACCTGGTATGGCTGGGGTAATTTCCACAACCTTGAACCAAGTCTCCATGGCTGCACAAATGTCTGTGTCCTCCAAGGTGAGGAGTGCTTCCAGTGAGTGCAGTTTCATGTTAAGACTCCTAGCTTTTAGCAGCTTAACCTTGATGTTGTTTTTAGATGGAGTTTTTACATCTGGAATTTTGTCCTTGACACTGCCTAAAAAAGGCACTATGAAGGTAGCAAGAACCTTCGCCATTAGCCAAAATCCCAGAGGTGACAGATAAAGACGATCTCTTTCAAATCATCAAGGTCTGTTGATATGTCATCTCAGGCTGACAGATACTGGATGCCCTTTGAGTGACACCAGAAACTAAGCTAATTATTGAAGTCCTTTTCTTTTTGTAATGAGGCATCATTCTAGGTGAAGGTAAAATGCTGCTTAAGTCTAGGGACATACCTGCCTGAGACACAGTCTGAGAGCTCAGTCATGTCTCTCTTCATAGTGTGTGTGTGATATGATGTATCCTGGCACCTGACAGACAGCTGACTGTGACCTTTTCCTTATCCAGCCTGGTGAGAGGGACATCTGTGTGTCTCACAGTTGAATCACCTATGATTAATATGTTTGGTTTTGTGGTTTGCCTTAAGGGCTTGACTGGTGAGACATTGGTATGTGAGCTATTAAATCATTTGTGTACTGCAGAGGAAGCTTGCTTGTGTTTGTGTTTAGGAGGTCTCTGATGTTTAGGTATTTTTCTGGTGAGGACCTCCGCATATGTAGGTATATGTGATGTGGGTTTTGGTGGAGTAGGAGGTGAGGTGTGCATGTTGACAACCTGCTCATTGTTAGATGTATTAACTGGTGTGTGAGAGAGCATGGATTCAAGGTTATTAATATACTTGCATCACTAACATGTTGAGTTTGTGTGGACTAGTAGTAGTGGGTTGTCAGTGAACATGAGGAGGTTGCTACAATGCTTCAGGCTGCCCATGTCGACCAAGCTGGCTGGGTAAACTGTGGGAACTTGTCCCTCCATAGTGGTAGGTAAATTTATATGGTCAGGAAAAAGGTCATACGTAGGAATGGATAGTGGGTGAGAGGTGTGTTGGTACCTCTAGTCTGAGCTTAGTGTTCCACCTGATAGTAGAGCAGGGCCATGAAAAACCTCTGGAGGACCACAAGTTAAGTGCTAAGCAAAAATTTGACAAGCAGTACGTTTGCGTCCAAACTACCATCGGTGACCACCGCTATGTGGCAGTGCACGATGGTGCTTTACAGACATACAAGTGCGAACACAGGCCTTAAACAAAACAAGAGATAATCCTTTTAACACAAACTAGCCAATAAAGACACGGTCTCTCAGCACTACTCCAATCACCCTCGATAAGATGGAACCCAGAAAACACTCTCCTCCCACAAAGGTGCAGTTTGGACTTAATCTACAAGGATGGTTTTAATTTGATGCTCATAAGTTACAAAACAGAACCAGAAACAGCCAACCTGGAACTGGGGTATGCTATAGCTGAACTAGTACAGTATACAGTGAAATGTGGGAAAAACTGTTCAGGCAGTTCAAGAATGCAAATGCAAATTAAATGTGCAATATAAGAGCAAAAGCGGGCACTTAAGCAGCAGATGCCTCAGATCATTCAGTATCTCAGTAAAGATCTGGTTTTAATGTTGGTGATACCAAACAGTCTAGATTCAGCAAGTCTGAATCTAGCCTATGCTATAAAATGCAGAAGTTCTAAAAATTCAAAGTGCATAAAATCAGTCACAACAGCAAAAACAATTTAAATAAAGCAGCAGTTCACCAGCAATTCCCAGTTTAGAAGGGATATAGGCTGCACTCTCCTGCCACAAGAGTCTAAACTTCAAACCTTCCTAATGTAAAACAACTGGCTTTAGAGCCCTGGTGCTTAAGCCAGGACTAAGACACTTCAGAAGACAGACACAGTAGGCCTTCAACCAGAAATGTCTAGCTTAGAAGGGTGTAGGCTATCCTCTCCTGCCACAAGAGTATGGACCATAAAATCTTCTCAATGTAAAGTAACTGGTTTGGAACCCAAGTGCTTAAACCAGAATAAAGATACTTAGAGTAACAAGCACAATAGGCCTTCTCCAGCAATTCCCTGTTCAGAAGGGTGTAAGCCACACTTTCCCACCAAAAGAGTCTAAACCGCAACCCTCCTACAGTAAAATAACTAGTTTGGAGTCCAAGTGCTTAAACCAGAACTAAGACACTTTCAGAATAACAGACACAATGAGCCTTCAACCTGCAGTTCCATTTAGAAGAGTGTATGCTATCCTTTCTTGCTACAAGAGTTTAGACCACAGATCCTCCTAATGTAAAATAACTGTTTTGGAACCCAACTGCTTAAACTGGAACAAAGATGTTTAGAGTACCAAGCACAATAAGCCTTCACCCAGCAATTCCCAGCTCAGAAGGGCAGAGGCCACCGTCTCCTCCCACAAGAGTGTAAACCACAAAACTTCGCCCAAGATGTTAGACCAAAACTGAGAGACTTAATGGTATCAATTACAATCTAATCAGGTTCCTAACAAGCAGTAATAAATGCAACAGAATAAATGCAACTGAACACTTTTAAGAACAAGCAGCAAAAGCAAAATAAATTAAAGTAGGAAGAGACAACTACAGTAAAAGCAGCTGAACAGTTTTTGTTTAGGTAGATGATGGGTTGGGCCTTCCCAAGTGATCTCACTGTACTCAGTAGAATGAACTGATGCTATGGGACTAAGTGTCACAGGATCATGGGAAGTTACTGTACTTTTGGTTCTGAGGCCCTTATAAGCCTAGCCAAGAGTTTGGCCTATGTTTAGAAAAAGCAGACACCCGATGCCCCTGTCCAGCAGGGACATGTGTGGAATCCCAGGGGTATATTTTCTGTTTCCCAGTTATCCAGGTTATACTTAAAAACGGGTAAAGAGGTACTCTGCTTGATGTGAAGAGGGAGTCTATTCCATAGATGGAGCATTCTCTGGGACACAAATCTTAGGTTCATAGGTTCATACTAGGCTATCTGCCCTAGGGCATTTATAAGCCTAGCCAGAATGTGTTTGGCTTTCGCACCCATTTTAAATTTATTTTGCTATGCCCTTTTTCAAGGTTAGTATACTGTGCCTCTGTCTAACAGTGACACAGAAGTGATACCCGGGGTAAACCTACGATCTCCCATCCACTCATCAAGATTCCTCTTGAAGAGAGTCAATGAGGGACTCTGCCTAACCTGGACTGGGATTTTATTCCAGAGTGAAGGGAGCCTCTGGGTTATGAATCTGTCCCTCCAGCATGTCCTGTTTATTTAAGTGCTGAGGTTCAAATCTCTCGAGCGCGTAGCTCAATGGGATTTGGATTTTCTGAGGTGCAGCATGTCCATTAATTCCGGGTTGGACATGGCTTTAAACGTCAGGCACAGATCGCCACTGAACAGGTGGTATGCCACTGAGTAGAGCTGGAGTTTCTTTAACTGGGCAGCATATGGCATCTGTTTGAGCCCTTTGATCCTCTTAGTGAGGTACTTTTGGGGTCTTTCCAGTTGCTGCAGGTGTCTGGTAAGGTGCATCCCAAAAGGGGCATTGTACTCAATTATGGGCCTGATGAGGGATGAGTAAAGAGGAACGATGACCTCCCCTGATCTAGATGTGAATCCCTTCATGATTAGGTGGGCTATATAAAATGTTTTTCTAACCACTTTGGCCACGTGGTTGTCAAATGAGAGATTGCTATCAACTTGGGTCCCCAGGTCCCTAATTACTACTTCTGTACTTAATGGATTACCACCTATGTGGTAATTTGTGGGCACTTTGTTTTTGCCAAAGGGGATGACTATACACTTTTTGGCATTTAGCTTGAGGCCATGGCTCTGGCACCAGTTGTCTGTTTCTATGAGGCCCTTTTGGAGGATGCTTGTGTCGGCTGGAGAGTCGATTATGGCGCCCAGTTTGCAGTCATCTGCGAACTTGGTCAGCCACAGTCCTTCCATGTTGGCCTGTACCTCCGAGAAATCTGTCCCGCCAACAAGTCTTGGTAATGTCACAAACCAGGTTGAGGCCGCGCTTGCAGGTTACTCGAGTGGAACTTGACTTGCGGATATGAAGCAGTCCCATCAAGGCGGGGTCCGTGAATGCCCTGTATGCCAGGGAGAGGTCACCTCTGAGGAGTCTGTATGAAACCGAGTAGAGTATGTTAGATGTTTGAGGCCCTGGATTCTCCTGGTGATGAACCTCTGTGCTCTGTCCAGCTGCTGCATATGCTTTGCAAGGTACATGCTGAAAGGGGTGTTGTACTCAGTAATGGGCCTTATAAGTGAAAAATACAGGGATGTTCTCCACTTCTCAGTGGATGAGATACCCTTACTTATGAGGTGGGCCATGTAGAAGGCTTTCTGTACAATGGAAGCAACTTGGTGGTCACAAGTCAGGTAGCGATCAACCTAGGTGCCCAAATCCCTCACAACTGCGTGCTTAGGACATTGTTAATAATGTGATAATTATGGGGACATCACACTCCCCAAAGGGGATGATGATGATGCATTTCTTGGTATTCATCTTGAGGCCATGGTTCTGGCACCAGTCATTTGTCTGAGTGAAACCCTCTTGGAGGATGTCCACATCACTAGGGGAATTGATGACAGCACCCAGCTTGCAGTCATCTGCAAACTTGGTCAGCCATAGCCCACTGGTTTTTGGCCTGCACCTCAGAAAAGTATATCCCAAATAACAGAGGCCCCAAGACTGAACCCTGGGGTGCGCCGCTTGTTACAGGTCTACTGCTTGAGGTGGCTTCCCCTATTTTGACTCTGTGGGTTCTATCAGTGAGCCAGTTTGCTACCCATCTGGTAACATATGAATTGATGCCTAGTTGAGAGAGCTTATCTTTTATACCCGAATGGGGAATAGTGTCAAAGGCTTTGGCCACGTCAAGGTAGGCAGTGTGCACAGTCTTCCCCTCGTCCATGCCTTTGGTGACCGTCTCGAAGAAGACCAAATTTAATAGACATGACCTCCCCTCGACAAAGCCAAACTGTGTGGGATCAAGTGTTTGGGGTTGGTAATGACCTTGTTAATGAGATCCATGATAATCTGTTACATGGCCTTGCAGATCAGGCTAGTTAGGCTGATGGGTCTATAATATCCCGGATTGGTGGATGCTCCACCTTTGTGTAAAGGGATGACAGTGGCTGTCCTCCACTCAGGTGGGATAGAAGCCAGTACTCAGGCTTTGGTTGAATAGGGTGCCTAGTGGTGTTGCAAGTTCCTGCCGAGTTCACATAGGATGCAGCCTGGGATGTTATTGGGTCCTATGGAGGCTGTATTTGTTGCCTTTGAGAGAGCAGGGATGACCTGTTCCCTAGATAAAAGGGGGAAGGGGGCAGGTACTAGGGATGTCCTGATTTACTGATGGGGGGACAGAGGGGTAACGTTTTTGCTGAATCTGTCAGCCGGCAAGTTTGCTATATCTACAACATTTGTATATGCGGTGTCCTTGACCACCAGTTCTGAACAGATGTGGGTGCATCCTTTGAGGATGCAGACATATGTGAAGAAGGCCTTATGATTGACTCTAGTAGATGTGACCAATTTAGACTCTAAGTTTGCTTTGGAGGATTTCACTACTGCTCTTATTTGCTTGTTCAGGCTAAGGAGACTGCTTCCAATTGGGCACCTCCTCCTTCTTGGTCTTGGACAGCAATTTTTTTCCTTTTGTTATAGAGTTTATTTATTGCAGATGTCCACCAGACAGGTTTAATTTTCCTTGCAGAGGATGATTTAGTCCTGTTGGGTATTCCTGATTCCATGCATGTATATAAATGCTCGTATAGTGCTTTGGTGTAGTTTTCGATATTGGTGCCAGTTCCTACAGAGGGTGAGGGGGCTGTGAAGCTGTTTATACCATCCCTCAGGAGGCTGTAATCGGCTTTGGAGAAGTTTTTATGTGTGATCCTACTCTGGGGGTGGGGGAGATGGTGACTTCAAAAGTGACCGCTTTGTGGTCGGAGCTTACCAGGAGGATGATATTATAGGGATGCCACAGTGGTTACTCATGTTGGTTAATACCAAGGCCAAGGTATTATCCCCCATTGTGGGGTATCAGCTAGCTGTTCCAAGGTATTTGCATTTACAAAATCAAGGAATCTCTGGGCATTTGTATTCTGGCATGAGTAGTTCTTCCAGTCTGTGTTTGGGAAGTTAAAATTACCCAGGATCAAGGTAAAGGGTTGAATCTTGATAGATTCAAACACGTCCAAATTGGTGGATTTGGTATCTTGAGTCAGATTTGGGGGCCGGTAGCTAGCTATGATTTGAACAGGGGTCTTGTCAATGGTTAACTGCACTTGGAGTGACTCCTGTGCGTCATACGTTTGACCAGTCTGGAGGTGTGTATGTTCTTTAATGTATATTGAAACTCCACCTCCTCTGGCTTTACTGCCCACAGTTTGGGGTCATTATGTATGATAGGATGAGTAAACAGGTAATACTGGGGTGCCTTCTGCAGCTTTTTACCAGGTTTCTGTGACTGCACAGACATCAGCATTTTCTAGGGTTAGGAATGCTTGCAATGAGTGCAGATGTTCTTCGTATTTTACTGTTGCAGTCATCACACTTGGGTTATCTGCCTGCAGGTAGCCCTCAGTCGTCTGAATACCAGAGACTTAGGATTTCTGCGTTGGATACTGTCGCTCCAGGACTGATGTCAGGTCATCAGGGGTATAAAATCAGGCAGCTGACGCCATTACATCAATCTTTCTTGCCGAGGAGCCTGCCATTACATCAATCTTTCTTGCCGAGGAGCCAGAAGCAGAAGCAGTTCACACAAGTGTCGGTCGGTCGCTGCCTGTGTTTTTGTTTATTAATTGAATCATCCTGAAGTCTTCTAAAGCTATGTACCCCGTTGGGGATCCTTTTTACTTGCTCTAATCAATGTCAGAAAGTTAACAATTGTCTTGCCTGTGGAAAGCAAATACCACACTGAGATTTCCATTCTTACTGCGTCACCTGTTAAGGCCCAGACCATGACGTACCTTGATGTTGGTTTTGTGCCTTGTTCAACGCCCAAACTATTTATTGTCGGGCCCTTATTGTCGCTAAATACTTTCGTTCTCTATCTCCGTATTCCAAAATGGCTTTGATAAGCCGCCCAACTATCAATATTCTGAACAAATGTAAGGATAAAGACAGAGACAGGCCGCACAGGCCCAAAGCTGCTGATGACGCTTCCGTTAAGCTAGTTGCCAGTTCGCCGGTACTCAGTGAGGTACTTTTGCAGCCCCTGATACCCGCTTCACTGGATTCGCAGGCCTCTACCGAGACCCGTTCAGAGTCCGGTATGCTGCGAGACTCTTCGACTATGGAGCCTGCAGATGTCTCTACCTTGGATGGGTCTGGAGCCGCTGAGTAGGCACCGGCTTCTGAGGAAGTTCTTTGCACTACCGATGTTTGACACAGACGACTTCTTTTGCGTCTTCAGTTCTGTCTAAAACTACCACATTTCTAAGGCCAAGAGTACACGCTACACCTAGAAAACCGATGACCAAAGCGCATACACCTGCACCCTTGCCACAACATCAAATGCTTAAAATGGCAGAAGACCTTATTATGCTGATTAGGGGAAGTTTGCCTTCCCCTGCTAAACGAAAAGGAGACCTGTCCCCAGCAGCTTCAACAGACCAAGGGTCCGACTCTGAGGTATCTGATTATGAAGACATGCCCTTATCTGCTTATGAGGATTCAGATGCAGAGGTATCCATTCCCTCTGCCTCTCCTTCAGAGGACTTTTCTTTTGGTGAAACCTTACATACTTTAAGAGAACATTTCCATTGGGAATGCCAAGACTATCCTCAGTTCAAAAAGAGACTCAGAGAATTTCTAGATTTGCCACAACATAGGCCTTTAGCAATACCCCCAGTCCTGGAAGTTGTGGATGATGTCTTTATGGAATCCAGTCTTACACTTGATACTTTACCCCCTGCTCCTAGGAAACCAGACAGGTACTACAGAGTACCTGACTCTCTCAAATTCCTTTTCAGAAATCCTACTGCTGACCCAGAGATCATCTCCCAGGTGTCTAAAGATATCAAAGCAACTACAGCCAAAAATCCCACCCCTTCGGACAGGGATTCCAGAGCTTTGGACAGATGGGGTAAGAAAGTATATACCTCTGCAACCCTCACCATTAGGGCTTTGAATTGTCAGTTTCGCTTGCTGAAGTATCAACAACATATTATGGAACTTATTAAACAAAACATAGCAACCTTTGCAGACTGTGAAGAAAATAAAGAATTGCAAGAGCTTATGCATTCTGCAAGACAAGTCAGCAAGCATACATTGCAGAGTGGCTTTGACGCTCTATAAGCATCTTGCAGGGCAGCAGTCACTGGTTCTGTACTGAGAAGGCATGCTTAAGGAGCAGACCTTGCCAGACCATGTCAAATCAAAGTTGTTAGATGTTCCTTTGAACAAGGACAATCTGTTTGGCACCAAAGCAGAAGAGGTTCTTAAAAAGATGGAAGAAAAAGCTAAATCTATGCAGACAATTAAAGAATTCTTATAAGTACAGCCTCCTAGATTCAGTAGGCATTGCCCCTCGAAACATTGGTCCTTTCCAGCCCCCTCAAGGCCATCTCAAACTAGACCCAGGGCAAATAGACCCCACAGACTACAGTCTCAGGGAATGCAGAGATCTAAGCAATGGAGTGTCTCCACCTCCAAAGCAGGGAGTGCTAAGCCACCCCCTTATGGAAAGAATTCACAATGACTTCTCTACTCCACTCCCCACCTCTGCCCAAGTGTTTGTGCCCCTAGGAGGAAAACTTGCCCTTCATTCAAAAAACTGGATGTCCATCACCAAAGACCGATGGGTCCTCAACATTGTATGCCGGGGGTACAAATGTTACTTCCATTCTCTGCCAACCATAAAAGGGTTCCCAGACCTTCCTCCAAACTAGTGGGTAGAGGCACAAAACCAAGTTCTATCCCTGCTCTCTGTTAGGGCAATTAAACCTGTTCATGCGGAACAGATAGGTCAAGGATTCTATTCCAGACTTTTCCTGGTACTCCAAAAAGAGGGCTCTTGGCTCCCAATCCTAGATCTTTCAATTCTCAACACTTTCCTGGTGGTACCAAAATTCAAAATGCTCACCCTGCAGCAGCTTCTACCTATGCTAGCGAAAGATACCTGGTTAGTCACCCTAGACTTAAAAGAAGCCTATCTGCACATCCCTATAAGGGAGTCATGCAGGAAATATCTACATTTCAGGACCCGATCTATGCATTATCAGTTCTCTGCTCTTCCCTTTGGCTTATCCACTGCTCCCAGAGTATTCACAAAATGCCTGCCTCCTGCCATTGCTTACTGCAGGCAGAGAAATATTCAAATTTACCCATACATGGAGAGCTGCCTGATTCAGGCAGACAGTCAGGAAATGCTGTTGAAGCACCTGACATTTGTAAAAAAACCTTCTAACATCCCTGGGGTACACCATCAATGAAAAGAAATCAAAACTAGTCCCCAGTCAAAAGATTGTATTCCTGGGTGCAAGCTTGGACACAGCATCCCAGGTGGCATTCCTCACTTCAGAAAAACAAGCCTATGTGACAGACTATTTTACTCAAATGTCCACCAGAACCCAGCTATCCGCAGGGAAAATCCTGCAGGCCCTAGTGTTCATGGCCTCATGCATCCTACTAATGCCATATGCCAGACTGCATATGAGGAAACTTCAATGGTAGTTAAAAAGTCTTTGGTGCCAACATTCTCAGGACCTGGAAACTGTCATTTCTATCATACCCTGTCTAAGGACAGAGTTTCTTTGGTGGGCAGCTGCATGCAACCACAACAAGGGACTGCCCTTTGCTCAACCCCATGCCACCCAGACCCTAACCACAGATGCAGCACACATGGATGGCAAGTGCATTCCAGGGCCACTGGAGCCAAAGTCAAATTTATCTGCACATCAACCAAAAAGAGATGCTAGCTGTGCAGCATGCTCTTACAGCTTTCAGATCACTACTCTCACCAGGACACCTGCTAATAAAAACAGACAACACCACAGTTATGTGGTACATCAACAAGCAGGGGGGAACCCACTCTTACCCACTCTGCAGGCTAGCCATGACCCTGTGGAACACTGCCTTGGACATGCAAGTCCATCTTCAAGCTCAATTCCTGCCACTCACTGACAGACAACTTAAGCAGAAATCTCCTAGACCCACACAAGTGTCAATTAGAGCCCAGCACCTTCAACCTTTTGATTCCGAAATGGGGGACCCCAGAGGTGGATCTCTTTGCCTCCCCCTGCAACCACTAGCTCAGCAAATTCTGCACCAGGAATCCTCACAGCAGGGCCTGGAAAGTGAATGCCCTATCTTTTCAGTGGGTAAATCTCTCAATCTATGCCTTTCCCCCTCTGCCCCTTCTCTCAAGAGTATTAGTCAAGACAGGACAGACCAAGGACAATTCTGATTGCCCAGGTCTGGCCACACCAGCACTGGTACCCACTCCTGCGCAGCCTGTGACCAGTGCCACCCTGGCACCTACACCAGAACTCAACCCTGCTCTCTCAGCAGGGGGGACAGATTTTGCATCCACAACTGCAACCCCTAAATCTTGCAACCTGGCTTATTCCTTGAATTCTCCCCCATTAACCCTAAACAAGCAGGTGCTGGATGTCATTCTTGAAGCCAGAAGACCCAGTACAAGAAAATCCTATGCTGATAAGTGGAAAAGGTACTGCTCCTGGATTAATTCTAATGGAAAAGACACAACTTTGCCCTCCCTGCCTCTAATCCTGGATTACTTAGCAGATCTACTGCACAAAGGCCTGTCCTTCTCCTCCATTAAGATACGTGCCTCTGCCATTTCGGCTCATTACAACACTGAGCCACCTCTCTTCTTGCAACAGTTCCTGAGAGAGACAAACAACTTAAGGCCACCAAGGAGAGCACCCACCCCTGCTTGGGACCTTAACTTTGTACTGGAAAAGCTCACGCTTCCCCCCCTTTGAACCTGCAGCATCAGTGGAGTTAGTTTCTCTCTTGGAAAACAGCCTTGCTTCTGGCCATCACTTCCACTAGAAGAGTGTCTGAGCTACAAGCACTTATGGCTGTGGAACCCTTCATTATTTTCCATGCTGACAGGATTTCCCCTCTGGACTAACCCTTCCTTTATGCCTAAAGTGGTGTCCAGTGTGGCTATCAAACAATCCATCCATTTGCCAACCTTCTTCCCTAATCCTCAAAATAAAGGGGAAAGGGTCCTGCACTCTTTGGACGTGCACAGACAGCTCAGATTCTACCTTGATAAGACTAAGCCCTTCAGGAAATTTGACCAGTTACTAGTCAGCTTTGCAACAGGGGCAGAGGGAAAGACCATTGCAAAACAAACAAACAATTTCCAAATAGATAGCGCACTGCATCCATTTCTGCTACAAGCACCATGGAAAACCAACCCCTCAGGGGGTCAGAACACATTGCACAAGGGCAGCTTTTACCTCTACAGCAATTCTCAGGGGAGTCCCTACCAGGGACGTCCTGGAAGTTGCTACCTGGATCCAGGGCAGGTTTTGCAACTGCTGTCCTGCAACGCATACTAGCCAGCCCTAACTCTTCTTGACTGCCTCCACCCTTCAGCTTTGGGAATCTACCCAAGTGTGAAGACTGCAACAGTGAAACACAAAGAACATAGTACAGTTGTGTACACCTACCATAAATGTAGATGTTCGAGTGTATTCACTGTTGCAGTCCTGGTTTCCCTCCCTCCGGCCCCCGGTTTCTCTCTTTCTCTCCTCTCTATGGCTATTACTCACCCCATTTAGGGGTATTGGTATTGGTATTTACTTTTTACTGGTGGTGTTTTCCCCACCATAACTTAGCTCCCTATTTGGGGCAAGAAAAACTTGTATAATGGTATCGGCTGCCTGTTTTTATACCCCTGATGTCACTCCTGGAGCGACAGCATCTGACGCAGAAATACTAAGTCTCTGGTATTTGGGCTGACTGAGTGCTACCTGCAGGCAGATAACCAAAGTGTGATGACTGCAACATTGAATACACTCGAACATCTACATTTATGGTAAGTGTACACAACTGTACTTTTCATGTTTAGACTCCTAGCATTTAGCAGCTTGACCTTTAATTTGTGTTTTGTTGAAATTTTTATGTTGGTAGTTTTAACATAATCACTTTTCCTAAACAAAGCACTATAGGAGAGGCAAACGTTTTTGCCAGAAGCTTGAAGCCCAGGTGAGACAGATGCAGGCCATCTCTAGCAAAGCATCGTGGTCTGTCGATCATATATTTCCAGGCTGTCCATACTGGATCCCCCTGGAATGACACCAGAAACTAAGCCAATTGTTAAAGTCAATCATTTTCTGCTTGTATTGAGGCATCATTCTGGGTGACGGCAGTATGCTGTTTAAGGCTAGGGACATACCTGCTTGGGACACATAATCAGCAAGCTCAATCATGTATCATTTCATATAGTCCAGACAGGTACGTCTCAAGTCATTCAGTTCAACATGGACTATGGCAGAGTCATAACAGTGCCTGTTGTTGAGAGACTTGAGTGCATGTGTGATGAAAGACAACTAACCGTGACTTTCTCCTTATCCAGCCTGGTGAGAGGCACAATGGAATCTCCTATGACTAATAAGTTGGGTTTATGGTGAAGCCTTAGTGGTTGTGAGACACAGATGTGTGGACTATGGGTGGTATGTGGTGTGGAGGGCTGTGGAGATCACATGTGTTTTGCCTCGAGGTCTCCTTTGTTTGGGTATGTTTATGTGGAGGACCTCCGCATATGTAGGTGCATGTTGTGCAGGTGTGGTTGGTGTTTGAGGTGTACTGATTATGTTCACAACCTTTTCAGTGCCAGATATACTGGCTTGAGGGGGAGAGAGCTTGGACTCTAGGTTCCTAATGTAAATGCATCTCTCACAAATTGTATTCCTAGGTGGCAGTAGTAAATGGTTGTCCGTGTACATGAGGCAGTTGCTACACTGACTCAGCATGCCCATATCAAGCAGACTGGCATGAGAAACTGTAGGAAATTGTCCATCCATATTTGTCAGAATCTGAGGGAGAAAGGCCAGGGAGAGCTAAGGGGTGGGCCTAAAGCCGAAGTGCTTAAACAAAAACTAAGAGTTTATAATAACACTTAGCAATTTAGACAGGCTATAAACAAGCAGTAATAAGTGCAACAGAAATGATGCAGTTAAACACTTTAGACAACCGGAAGCAAGTAGCAGGAAGAAGCAAAGCAAGATGAAGTAACAGAGTAGTAGGAAGAAACACAAATTAGAAAAATATAAACAGCTAAATAAAGTGTCTTTTTTTTAGAAGTAAAAAGGGAGAGGGCAGGAAAAGAAGATAATTCAAGGTTAAGGGACTAAGGGGTTTGGCCTTCCCAAATGATGTCTGTATTGGGTAGAATGAGCTAAAGAGATGGGGCTGGGAGAGTCCCAGAGATGGGACTGGGAGTGTCCCAGACCCAATTTGCAGTATGGGCGGGCAACTGCAACAGCCAACAACTATAAGAACACCACAGCGGTACGGTGGGAGAAAAAAAGGTTTCAGCACAGATCCGAAAAACAATGCCATCAAATATATAAATAATTCAGTCAAGCAAAAACAGACAGTGCAGAACTCTGAACAAAGTGCCAAAAATATACTTATCAGCTGTATATTTCCAGAGTGTTTGAGAAGCACTCTGTCAGAACATTATCAAATTTATAATAGATGTGGTAAACTCAAAAGCCACCAAGGTTTAAGAACACAGCAACAGTTGGGTAGGTGGTCTCAACAGAAAAAGGAAGTGCAGTAACAAGCAGATATGTTTACTTTACAAGTGCTAGCAGTGATAAATTCATCCAATAAATATATTGTAAAATATCACTGAACTAGAGCAAGGTTAAAAAAAAAAATATATATATATATATATATATATATATATATATATATATATATATATATATATATATATATACTTTTATCAGCTTAGTGATCCAGATGCAAGCAGTGATAAATTCAACCGATAAATAATGCAATTAAGAATGTAAAATATCACTGAAACAGAGTAAGAGCAAAAAATATACTTATCAGAAAATAATCCAGGTGCATTCAACTGATAAATACAGCACAGGAATGTAAAATATCACTAAAACAGAACAAGAGCAAAAAAAAATACACTTATGTCAGTTTAGTAATCCAGATGGTCTTAGAAGCACTGTAATTTTGCAGTCAGCCACTGGTAAACAGCTAGGCACAAAAGAAAGGCAGTCACAAGATCCTATACAAGAGTGGCCAACATGTAACTTGGGTAGACTTCCTCCTAGTAAGGAAAGGGCATTGGTGTAGAATCAACAGCATAAATTATTGGTTGCCACAATCAATTGCAAGCAGTGGTCAGAGAAGGTTTCAAGGTCAAAGACCTGAAAGTTGATTGGAGAAAAAGTACAACAGTTCAAGGAATTGCTCAGGGCTGTAACACTTCAGCAACAAGAGGAAATGGATGGAGTTTAAGAATAATGGCTGAGTCTCAATACAGCATGAGCGAGGACTGCAGAACAGATATACGGTCAAGCCAGGTATGGAAATAAGATATATAAGGAAAGTTGGTGATGGATTGCAGGACTCCAGGAAGTCATCGAAGGAAAGAGAGTATGCAGGAAAAAGTGGGTGGTAGAAAAGATGAACCAGGCTACGAAGGAATACTGGTTGGCTAATAAGGAAGCTAATAAAGAAGTTTCAGTAGCAAGAACAAGGCATCAGAGGCACTGTACCAGCTTCTAGCAGGTAAGTCTGTAGATGGCACAAAGAAACTGTCAGGTTGCAAGGCAAAGACAGAAAGATAAAGAAGATAGTCAGACACCCTTCATAAGGGATGCCAGCAGCAACCTGCTCACCAGTACATGGGACATAAAGGCAGATGGAAGGAGTACTTTCAGCAGCTTCTGAATGAAGAAGAACCCACAGAAACTGTACTGCCCCAGACACAGACTACAATGAGAGAAGAGGATAAGCCCACCACAGAATAAGTAAGAACCGACCTAAGGTAAATGAAGTCGGGGGAAAGCAGCATGCTTAGATGAGGTCACAGCAGGTATGATAGAGATGCTAGGTGAGACAGGGTAGACATGGCTTCTGAGAGGCAGCATAACAGGAACAGGCAAGCAAAAACTTGAGGGTAATGCTACTCAATGCTAGAAGTCTAAATCTCAAAATGCACTCATTCGAGGCACTCCTTAAAATGGAGAACATAGATATCTGTGCAGTGACTGAGACCTGGTTCAAGGCTCCAGAGAGCACCCCTGCACTATCAGGCTATAACTCGTATCACACTTTTCGGCCATGTAACCTGGACTGAAACACCAAAGACGGGGAAGTGTCCATATTCATTAAGCATATCCACACCTCCAGGCTAGTTGCTCAGCACAATGCATCCGAGGTTATCCAAGTGCAACTAACTCTGGGCAAAACTGCAATCCAAATTGTAGCTTGCAACAGATCCCCCACCATGCCCCAGGATTCCCACTCCTCTTTCTTGATGTACTGGAAAATATTAGGGTTCAACCAAACGCCCTAATAATGGGCGACTTCAACTACTCCACCATTAACTGGGAAGACTACTAGTGTACCAACTCCTTAGCTCAACGCTTTCTGGAATTCATAAACTCCAGTGCCCTGGATCAACTTATCCACACCCCCACTAGGGGCAACAATATCCTAGACCTAGTCATTACCAACATGAGTGACTGGTGTTCCACACCTGAAGTCAACTCGTTGGTCAGATCCGACCATAAGCTAATCACCCTTGATATCCACATCCTGCCCCCCCCCATAAAACATTTGTCCAAAGCCAACTTCATGCTTCTTAAGACAGAAGTGGTGAATTTCATGACACCCATGCAGATGGACAATACAGTTACAACTGCCCCCCCCCCGTAAAACATTTGTCCAAAGCCAACTTCATGCTTCTTAAGACAGAAGTGGTGAATTTCATGACACCCATGCAGATGGACAATACAGTTACAGCTCCTGAATCCTACACAAATGCACTCTATAAGCACTTACACGAGTGCATGGATCGTGCTGTCCTCCAAAAAAAAAAGGAAGCCAATCTGGTGGTCCCCTGCCATAAACAAACTGTACAACAGAAGGATGGAAGAAACTTGCAAAAGAGAGTAAAATCCCATGAGTGGAGGAGCTCCTGGTCAGCCTCAGTAAGAAGCTGAGATCCCTTATAAAATCCTCCAAAGCTAGCTACGAAACAAAATTGCCACTAATTCCAAGGACAGCCACAAAGCATTCAATAGCTATGTCAAGAATCTCGATGGCAACACCCAGATCTGCTCTGAGTTACAGCACAAAGGCATGAAAATTACAGAACCAACTGATATTGCCAACATCCGGGCAGATAGATTCAGTGCTAACTTTACCCCCCCCCCTCACCCCCTAAAGGACCCATATCTATACAGGAAGAATGCAGAGTCCCTGTAATCACAACTACGCAGGTAAAAGCTGCACTCTCTAAAGCCAAAAACACAGCATCCATGGGACCGGACAACATCCCAGGCTGCGTTTTACATGAACTTCAGAACGAACTGGCTCTCCACTTGAGCACCATGTTCAATAATAGCCTCGCATCAGGCCACTGAGTGGTGCACAGTAACAGTTATCTCACTCCACAAAGGGGGAGCCACCACTGATCCCGGGAACTGTCAACCTATTAGCCTGATGAGCCTGGTCTGCAAGGCCATGGAACGTATCATCATGGAACTCGTAAACAAAGACATTGGTAACCTCCAAACTCTGGATCCCACCCAGTTCAGGTTTGTGAAAGGCAGATCATGCCTCCTGAACCTGATCGACTTCTTTTGAGGCAGTCACCAAAGCCGTAGATGAAGGTGAGATAGTTCACAGAGCCTATCTTGACCTTGCCATTGCTTTCAACACCATCCCCCATTCTGGAATTATAGCTAAACTCACTAAACTAGG
This sequence comes from Protopterus annectens, assembly GCF_019279795.1. Lineage (NCBI taxonomy): Eukaryota > Metazoa > Chordata > Ceratodontiformes > Protopteridae > Protopterus > Protopterus annectens. The sequence continues at coordinate 1,462,483,266 of NC_056732.1, forward strand.
TATAATTCCCTATGTCACATGATGGGTTGCCAACTGGCTCACTGACCGAACCCACACTGTAAAAGTTGCAGACTCCAAATCTGACCTCAAAGCAGTGACAAGTGGAGTACCACAGGGTTCCGTCCTGGGACCTCTCCTGTTAGCCTGTACTTCAGAGAAGTAGATACCAAACACAGAAGGCCTCTGGCTAATGACGTTCGCAAATGACTGCAAACTAGGAGCCATAGTCAAGTCCCCAAATGATGTGGACATCCTACAGAAGGGCCTTGCTGAGGCAGATGCTTGGTGTCAGAGCCATGGCCTCAAGCTCAATGCCAAAAAGTGCAGTGTCATCCCCTTTGGTAAAAACTCCTGTACCCATGAACGACCACATAGTCACATCATCACAGTAGTCAGGAAGTCCTTCTACGTGGCACACTTCATCATAAAAGGGTTCTCATCCAAGAAAAAAGAGGTCATTGTTCCTCTCTACTCGACACTCATTAGACCCATTATAGAGTACAACGCCCCTTTTGGAATGTACCTCACAAGACATCTGCAGCAGCTGGAAAGGCCACAGAAGTACCTCACAAAGAGGATTACTGGCTTCAAACAAATGCCCTACACTGGCCTCAAAAAAAACTCCAGCTTTACTCCATAGCATATCGCCTACTCCAAGGTGATCTCTGCCTAACATATAAAGCTATGTCAAACCCAGAGCTGTTGAACATGCCACACCTAAAGAAATCCAAATCCCTCCAAGCTACATGCTCTAGGGACCTAAACCTTGTCATCACAATAAACAGGACATGCTGGAGGGATAGATTCCTGTCCGAGACTTCCCATACTCTGGAACAGGCTACCCATCTATGTCAAGCAAAGTTCTTCATTAGCACTCTTCAAGAAAAATCTTGTTGAGTGGATGGGAAATAGGAAATACACCCCGGGGATCACGTCTGTGTCTCTGCTCGACAGTGGCACAGGAAAATAACTTTCTTGGGCGGTGTAAGCCAGGAAACCTTGTTGGCTAGGGTTACGTAGGCCCTTGGGCCGATAGCCTAGTACCTACCTATGAACCTATGAGAGTATTCATAGTAATGTGAAGTGAAAGGAGTATCCCAGATGATTGGAGAATCAGCAGACTATTGCCTTGCCAGTGTTTAAGAACAAAGAGAACTTTCACAACTATGGGTAATAGAGAGGTAACTCCTGTCTTGTTGCATGAAAATTCTGGAGAGGGTGACTGATAAACGAATATGCAGAGTAGTAGAAAGTATATGCAGAGTAGTAGAAAGTAAGATGGGGGATGACTAGTTCAGATTCAAATCAGGATGCAGTACAACTGACCCAATGTTTGCAGTGAGACAGATAGATGAGAAGAAGCTAAAGATGAGGAAAGAGTCCAAGTAGGCATTCCTAGACTTGGATAAAGCATATGGCAAGGACCCAAGAAAGATGATTTAGGCAAGAAAGAGGATTTGAGCAGTCCTGCAGTGGTTCAACATCCCAGAAACATTGGTAGAATTAGTGCAAGCTTTGTTCAAGAACCCAATGACTCAAGTTTGAACAGTGTTCAATCTCACAGAGGTGTTACCAGTGGGAGTGGGTGTGCACCAGGGTTCAGCTCTGAGCCCACTGCTGTACATACTGGTGATGGACTACACTGGCAAACTGGTCAGAGAGGACAGATCAAGAAAGTTGTTGAATGCAGGCAATGTGGCAATACACGTAGACTCTGAGCAAGAATTTCAGCAAAGGATAAGGGGATGGAATGCAAAACTGAAGGTACATGGGATGAAACTGAGTACAGATAAGACAGTTGTAATTTAAGTAAATGGTGGAGTTCAGAACAAGCTGAGAATTGATACAGAAGGGAAAATAGTCAAACAGGTTAACAGCTTCAAGTATCTGGGATTGGTGGCCGAGGAAAAGTGAAGTCTGAATGAGGAGGTAAAAGCTAGAATCAGAAGGGCTGCAGCCAACTGGCACAGAGTGTCAGATGTAGTATATGACAGAAGAATATCAAAGAAGCTGAAAAGTAAGTTGTAAAAACAGCAGTGTGACAAGTACTACAGTATTGTATGGAAACCTTGGCAGTAAAAGCAAGACCAGTTGAGGAAGTCAGAGGTGATGGAGATGAAGTGCCTGAGATGGGTGATAGGGTACACACTGTGGGACAGGTAAAGAATTGAGGACCTAAAGTAGCTTTAATTGCAGAAAAGGTAAAATAGAATAAATTATGGTGGTTTGGGCACATGTAGAGAAAAGCAGAAGACAACCTGGTGAAGAACATCTGGAACAGACAAGAAGAAGGCAAGAGGAAACAAGGGCATCCAGCAAAGAAGCGGATGAATTGTGTGAGGGAAGACCTGCAACAGTCAGGCATGAGTGTCAAAGTAAGTCGGTGAGTGGCACTGAATAAAGACAAGAGATTGCGACAGTTGACATGACACCCCAACCCATGTAGAAAATGGGGGAAAAAAGGAGATGATTATGATGAGGATGATGATGATCTAACCGCTATTCATCTATAATTAAGCAATAACCCACAAGTGGGTATGGGTATATCAGGATTTACTCACTGTTGGCATAGTTTGATCACGAGGGCAAAGGCTGAGTGATTAAGAAAGCCAGTCATGGGTAAAACTTGACATACCATCACCCAGGAGTTGGTTATTGCTATTATACAATGATATTATTTAAGAAAGACATTGCTTATCTTACTTAAATAATGTCTTTATATAATGACACTGTAGTGTTCTTCGCATTGTTTCCTTATTCTTCCACGGCCTTTGATGAACTGCGCATGTGTATGGTACTTACATTCCCATGCACAGTGCTATTTTTTTCTTTTTTGGTGAGGGAGGTTAAATGAGTAGCAATGGAGGAAAGAGACTCCCCATTGCTGTTTCATAGGGCAAAATATGGATGTTTTGCAAAGATTTGGACAGTGGAGAGGTACAAGAATCTGGTGAGTTTTACAGAGGGATGGTGTAAATAAAGAAAAGAAAAATTGGGTATGTTTGTGTCTTTATTTTTGAGAATGCACTCAATTTTTCTTCTGTTTTTGCACTGTACCTCCATAGCATATTTCAACAGAAAACTCTGGTTGTTGAATGGTACTTTAGTGGCAGGAATTTTTTGTATTAGTATATGCTCGATTTACAACGGGCTGTTTCCAGTAAGTGTGCTTGTTTTTGAATAACAATAACCCATCATTGTATAATGAGGGATTGTTAATATTACATGAAGCAGTAAGACAAAAATATTAGAAGCTCATACCATTCCAAGTGGACTAGATTTGCTGTTTGGTGACAGAATGAGTGGATTACTGTAGACGGTGATTCAGTTCCTCAAGAATTATATAACCTTCTGTCCAAGTAATACAGACTTGACTTTCTTCAGTCTTAAAGCATCAGTTTTAGCAGTTTTGGCCTGGTTACTTAAATTCCCTTTAGATAACTGCAAGCAAATATCCCAAACTCTTGGTTCAAGAATTCTGGACAAATAAAAAAAAAAAAACATGTTGGAGAAAATGCCCAGAATCAGGAACATGTTTAAATATTGCTCTTATAAACTTAAACAATTGATAATATAGCAGGTTTTGCATTAACATGCGTTTTCTGTAGAATGTGAAATTGGAAACTTGATGTCTGCCATTATTTAGTTGCATCAGTTTTCAATGATTTGCAAAATAAGCTCAAATTGTATGAAAAAAAGACCAAAAATATGAAGCAAAAATCTAGATAGTTGAGAGGTGTGTTGGTAGACACCGAGGTTAACCAACACTGAAAGTGTAAGACCTTTTATACATCCTCTGTTTCCATCTTAGAATCTGTCTTTACTTCCATCTGAGCCAGCCTTTTCTGTTGACATGAAATCTCTGTTATAGAACAGGTTTCCAGCTGTTAGAAGAATTTCTAGACTATAGGGTTAATGTGTAAAAACCCATGTGCAGTCATCCATGAGGTAAGGGTGTCCTTAAACAAATCACCTCCCTTATACCTAACGTGGTATCTGCATTTACCTTGAAACAGTCTTTTCAGCTCCCCGTTTTCTTTCCGTAGCAAGAAAAATATTTTGCTAGCTGCAACAGCATCAACCTTCATTTTCCCATTTTATGTGGGGTCAGAGAGCCACGTCATTATTAATGTGACCAAAAGCCACATGCTGGACAAGTAACCTGGGCTGCTTTCATGGATTCTGAACCCGGGGCAGGAGGTTTTATTTCAGCTAGCTGGATTCGCATGCAGTGTTCTCACCCTATATGATGTTCATCGTGTTTCACTGTTGCAGTCATTACACTTGGGTTATCCTGCTGGCAGGCTACCCGCAGTCGGCCTGAATTCCAAAGTCTTGGTCCGGCGTCGGTTGCTGTTGCCTCTTCCCTGACGTCAGTGTGCCAGGGGTATAAAACATGCAGCCGATGCCATTTTCTTCAGTCTTTCTTGCCGCGCAGTGCCCGAAGCAAAAGCAGTTCGCAAGTGCCAGTCGGCCGACTCCTCAGATTTTCAAAATTGAATTTCAGATCTGAAGTCTTCAATAAAGCTAAATATCCTGTTGGGGAAACTTTTTCTTGCTCCAGACCGATGTCAGTAAAAGTTAACAATTGTTTTTCTTGTGGGAAGCAAATACCTCATAAGGATTTTCATTTTTACTGTATTCCTTGCCTAGGCCCTGACCACTATGTTGCTAGTTGTCGGTTTTGCGCTAGATTCAACCAACGCACTATTAAGCTTCGGTTCGATTTTGCTTTCCATTACTTTGGCTGAAGGTTTAACTGTATAATGCCATCGGAACAACCGACTCCTGGAGTTCATAAAAAGCGCAAGGACAAGAAAAGGACAGGCATCTGAGGTCCAAAACCGACAACAAAGCCTCTTCTAGGCCAGTCGCTGGTTCTCAATGAGGTGCTTTTGCAGCCCCTGACACCCAGCAGCCCCTGACACCCACTACCTCAGAGCCACAGGCCGCCTCCGACTCCCACGTGGAGACAACTAGGCCTCTGGAAACTCAAGGTATTGGGCCTACGGAAACTATTCCCTCAGATGGTCCGGAGCCACTGAGCAGGCATCGGCTTCTAAGGGTGTTTTCAGATCAACACAGCTTACTATCAAGACCACTTCAACAGCCAAGGCAAAGTCTAAAACACCTTTAAAGACAAACAAGTACAGCATTCACTTGGACAGGCATCCATGCCAAAGAAACAGATGCTTAAAATGACTGAGGACCTAATTACTCTGATCTGGGGTTCCCATCCCCCTCCCGATAAAAGGCCTAGGCAAGATACTGACTATGATTCCTCTGACCAGGTTTCTATTTCCTTTGATTCCTCTTCAGAACAGGGATATTCTCTTCCTCCCTATGAGGACTCTGACACTGAAGAATCTATCCCTTCAGCCTCTCCTCCTGAGGATTGCTCCTTTGGGGAAACCCTGCAAACCATGAGGGAGCATTTCCATTGGGAGAGCCAGGATTATTCAGAATCCAAGAAAAGGCTCAAATTTTCTTTTACTGCCTCAGCACAGGCCCCTTGCTATTCCCCCTGTACTAGATATTGTTGATGATGTATTTTCTGAATCCAGTTTATCTCCTGATTCTGTAATCCATGCACCAGTTAAGCCAGATAGGTACTACAGGGTCACAGATTCTCATAAATTTCTTTATAAAAACCCTGCTGCTGACCCAGAAACAGTTTCTCAGAGTCCCAAAGGGGTCAAGGCTTCCACTGCAAAAAAACCCTGCTCCCTCTGATAGGGATTCTAGACCACTGGACAGATGGGGGGAAAAAGTTTACACCTCTGCTACTTTAGCTGTAAGGGCTTTAACTGCCATTTTCACATGCTTAAATATCAACAATAATACCTAATGTCTTTGCTAAAGCAGAAAAATGCCTACAAGCTCAGAATGTCCTGAAAATAAAGAATTGCAGGATTTATTACATGCAACTGAACAAGTGGGAAAGCATACTTTGCAATGTGGTTTTGATTCATTAGAGGCTTCTTGCAGAGTTACAGGTTCTGTCATTCGAAGGCATGCTTGGTCAAGTTTACCTGTTCATGTTAAAGCAAAATTGTTGGATGCTCCATTACAGCATGATACTTTGTTTGGTGTTAAGGCAGAAGAGGTGCTAAAGAAAATGGAGGATAAAGCAAAATCAATGCAGACAGTAAAGGATGTCTTACAGGTTCAGCCACCCAGATTTAGCAGGAACTGGCCTTCTAAAAATTGTCCCTTTCCAGTGTCATACAGGCCACAAAGAGGCAGATACAGACGCCCATGAGGCAGATCTCAGCCCCAAGGCTCATACAGAACTAAGCAATGGGGTGCTTCAGCCCCCAAAGGTGGAGAAGACCAATCACAACCTTATAGGAAACAGTCCCAATGACTTTCCTCTACCTATGCCAAGCACTTACCTTTTGGCAGCACCCTTAGGGGGAAAAGTAGCACTTTTCTCACAAAATTGGCACATGATCACCCAGGACAAATGGGTACTGAATATTGTTTCCCAGGGTTACAGGTTCCACTTTCACACCCTACCAAGGCCAAAAGGTATGCCAGACCTGCCACACAATCAATGGGCAGAGGCACAAAAACAAATTTCTGCTCTCATGGACATGAGGGCTATTCAAAAAGTACCACAGCAAGAGCAGGGACAAGGATTTTACTTTGGTACCCAGAAAGGACAAAGCTTGGAGACCAATACTGGACCTGTCTACTCTAAATACTTTCCTGGACGTTCCAAAATTCAAAATGTTGAAACTGCAGCAACTTCTACCCATGCTGGGCAAAAAGGCTTGGCTAGTTACTTTGGACCTCAGAGGCATACCTGCATGTCCCAATCAGACAGTCTTGCAGAAGATACCTCAAATTCATAGCTGGCTCAATGCATTACCAATTCCCTGCACTGCCCTTTGGCTTATCTACTGTGCCCAGGGTCTTCACAAAATGCCTACACCAGTAATTGCATTTTGCAGACAAAAAGGAATTCAAATATACCCCTACTTGGATGACTGCCTTATTCAAGCAGACAGCAAGAACATTCTACTAAAGCATCTGGCGTTTGTAAAACGATTACTAATTTGCCTAGGGTACACAGTAAATGAAAAGAAATCAAAACTAGTGCCCTCTCAAGAGAGAATATTCCTGGGTGCAAGCTTAAATACAACTGCCCATATGGCTTATCTCACACCAGACAAACAAAGGCAACTGACTTATTACTTTCAAATGATGGCAACAAAGACCCAGCTACCTGCAAGAAAAATTCTGCAGGCTTTGGGCTTCATGGCATCCTGCATCCTGCTAATTCCATATGCAAGACTGCATATGAGGAAGCTACAATGGTATCTAAAAAGTGTTTGGAGTCGACATTGCCACAGCCTGGAAACAATTACTCTCATTCCATGCCTGCAGCAAGAGTTTCGATGGTGGGCACTGGCCTGTCACAACAACAAGGGACAACCTTTCACTTTACCCACAGCCAGGCAGACACTAACACGACAGATGCATCGGATTATGCCTGGGGAGCACACATGGCAGGAAAATGTATACAGGGCACGTGGCCCACAGACCAAATGTATCTTCATAACAATCAAAAAGAGATGCTAGCTGTACAGAATGCCTTGACAGCCTTCAAGGATCTACTACAGCCAGGAAAATTATTACTAAAGACGGACAATACCACAGTCATGTGGTACATAAACAAGCAAGGGGGCACACATTCCTACCCCCTCTGCAGGCAAGCCATGACTTTACGGAACACAGCACTGGCTTATCAAGTACGTCTGCAGGCACAATTCCTGCCAGGAAAGAAAAATACTCTGGCAGACGAACTAAGCAGAAACCTCATGGACCCTCACGAGTGGAAACTAGATCCACGAGTCTTCAGCATGATAACAGAGAAATGGAGAAGCCCAGACATAGATCTATTTGCCTCCCCTCACAACTGCCAACTACAGAGATTCTGCACAAGGACTTATCACTCACAAGCATGGAAGGTGGATGCTCTATCATTCAGCTGGAAAAACCTAACAGTTTATGCCTATCCACCACTGCCTCTACTCCCCAAGGTACTCTTAAAAGTCAGACAAGAGAAGCCAAAAATTATTCTGATTGCCCCAGACTGGCCACGCCAGCACTGGTACCCAATCCTAAAGAACTTGTCTTCAGGGCCAGCCTGGACTTCACCTCAAATTCCTCATCTGCTGACCCAACAAAACAATCAGATCCTGCACAGCCATCTCAGAACCTTAAATCTGGCTGCTTGGTGAATAATATAGCCACTCAAAACACACCTTTCTCTAAAGCAGTTATGGATGTCATTTTGGAAGCCAGGAGGCCCAGCACCAGGAAATCTTATGCAGAAAAATTGAAGAGATTCTGTGCTTGGAACCAGGCACAAGGACTTGAACCGCTTGTTCCTAATATTCCTCAGATTTTACAATACCTAACCAAGATGCTGGACAAAGGCCTATCCTTCTCATCAATTAAGATCCATGCCTCTGCCATTTCAGCTCATTACAATATGGAACCTCCTATTTTCTCTCATCCACTACTAAGACAGTACCTTAGAGGGACAAAAAACATAAGACCCCCAAGGAGAGCACCTACACCAACATGGGACCTCAACTTTGTCTTGGAAAAGCTCACACTGCCTCCTTTTGAACCAGCCAATACAGCTGAGATAAAATGCTTGTGGAAAACTGCTCTGCTCCTAGCAATAACTTCAGCAAGAAGAATCTCAGAGTTAACAGGCATTAATGGCAGTGGAACCTTTTATCATTTTTCATCCGGACAGGGTTTCTCTAAAGACAAACCCAACATTTACGCCAAAGGTAGTATCCAGCGTGGCTCTTAACCAAATCATTCATTTACCAACCTTTTATCCAAATCCCCAGAATAAAGGGGAGAGACTTCTGCACTCTTTGGACATACACAGGCAGCAACGCTTCTACTTGGACAAAACAAAAGCTTTCAGAAAAACTGAGCCACTTTTTGTGGCATACGCTGCAGGATCACAAGGAAAGGCTATTTCAAAGCAGACCATTTCAAAATGGATAGGACACTGCATTCATTTCTGCTATGCACAGCATGGAAAATCAGTGCCTAAGAATATTAGGCCACATTCTACCAGGGCAGCAGCCACATCAGCAGCCTTTCTCAGAGGAGTACCAACCAAGGAAATTTTGGAGGCTGCAACTTGGAGTTCCATGCACACTTTTACAAAGCACTATCACTTACCTCTTTACTCTAAATCCAGAACAGGCTTTGCCACTGCAATTCTGTAGGGCCTCATAACCACTCCTAATCCTATTTAGATCCAGCCGCCCAACCTCAGCTTTGGGATTCAACCCAAGTGTAATGACTGCAACAGTGAAACACTGTGAACATAGTACAGTTGTGTACCTACCATAAATGTAGATGTTCGAGGGTATTCACTGTTGCAGTCCAGGTTACCCTCCCACCATCCCCCTTTCATTGCTGGGACTTATATGTACTTCTCTATTCTATACAACCTATGTGGTGTATTTGCTTGTAGAGGAAGGTAATGTTTATGTTAGTGCATACTTTTTTATTTCCAAATTTTAGCTTACCCTTTTGGGGGCACCTGATATCTGGGGCAAGAAAAACTGAAGAAAATGGCGTTGGCTGCATCTTTTATACCCCTGTCGCAATGACGTCCGGGAAGAGGCGACAGCAACCGATGCCAGACCAAGCCTTTGGAATTCAGGCTGACTGCGGGTAGCCTGCCAGCAGGATAACCCAAGTGTAATGACTGCAACAGTGAATACACTTGAACATCTACATTTATGGTAGGTGCACAACTGTACTTTCCGAAAGAGGGGTTTAGACCAAAGTCCCTCCAGCTTCATTCAAATAATCATGTGATGATGATGTGGTACATGAACAAACCAGGTGGCATACAATTTTACCTCCCCTTTCCATGCAGAGAAGTTACGTAAGTATGGCAGAGAGTAACTGACTAGGACATCATTTTGACACCCCTTTATATCCAGGAGAAATTAATTTGTCAGCAGACACCCTCAGCTTAAGCCCAGCCATCCTTAAACTAAGGCCAACTGATTGCTGTTTGGTCAGATTATTCTAGGAGTGGGTCACAATTTGACAAGCAAGAGAATATGGTCCTTCTTTTGACAGGATTGGTTCAGAAGGGTAAGGACGAGCTGATTGTGGACATGCTCCTTCCTCTTTGGCAGAGAAAATTGACTAAGTCTTTGGTGTAAAGTTTAGGACAGAAAGACCAAAATTCATCCTCCTTGACCTGTGATGGACTGGGGAGATATATTTTCAGGCTTTATGGTCTTAGCAGTACAGGAAACAATATTTAGTACAAGCAAAGGTTGCCCTGTTGCAAGTGGTCCTAACCTGTATCAGAAATGTTTATGTTGTAGCCCTCTGTTATTGCATGGTCAGGGTTGATGTGTCTGGCTTACCTGCATATCACAGGTTCATGAGTTCATATGTTGTTACTAGGCTAATGACTAGGGCCCTTAAAATCCTAGCTGCCTGCCCCAAACCATTTGGGCCCTGAGTATCATTGGTGTCTGTACTGTGGGGGGGGGGGCTATTAGTAGGGAGGTAACTAAGGATTTGTGTGGTGGGTGTTAGTTGCGATAATACTTTTCTTATTGATGGCCTTTGTCCATAAGGTACATGGGGCCAGACTGGAGCTACCCATCCGATTGTCAAGGTTTAGTTTGAACAGAGTCAGGGATGAACTCTGTTTTACGTGTATGAAGAGACTATTCCATAGTGCAAGAATCCTGTGGGACATGTAGCTGTCTCTCCAGCATGTTCTGTTTGTCACAAATGAAGTTCAGATCCCTGGATCTAGTGATTCTGGTGGTTTGTTTTGCACATGTGCAACAGATCCATCAGGGTTGGCTCTGAGGAAGCCCTGTAAGCCAGGTAAAGATTCCCTCTCAGCAGCCTGTAAGAGACTGAATATGTGGCCTTGTGGTGGACATTTTAAGTTTTCTGTTTTTTCTAAAAGTAAAGTAATTTGTACTAGCAGTTCTTTAACCAATTCTGCTTGTCTGCTCACATCTGAAGAACCCTTTTTTTCCATGGGACTTGAAGAATGTCTTGGCTAACATGCTGGCATGTCCTTCTTTCTAACCAGATTTTTGGTTGTTCTGAAGTGTGTTTCTTGGTGCTTGCAGGCTGGCAGTGCTGTAGACCTTTATCTGTCGGGAACCTGATCTGATGCTTTTCAAAGACTGGGTGTCCATTAAAACTAGACCACATTTTCTCACAAAAATGACGTAGGAACTATTCTTAAACCAGCAAATTCATCTCCATGTTTTCTTGCCTGGTACAGAATCCTGAGGAGATTTCACCTTTCATATCATCGACTTACACTGCCACCACAGGTTTTCCTTAAGAAGGAATATTTTTTCAGAAGGGCAAAACTGTTGTCTCTTGTTCCATGTAGGAAATGTCTTTAAGCTCTATTTGCTGAGCAAAGTCTTTCCAAGTGAAATGCAACTACATCATGTTTTAACATTAGGTGGCTAACTGCATACTGGAAAATAATGTTGTCAAAGGTTTTCCCAACATGTGGTTGGCAGCACCTACCACTTGCTTAGAAAATGGCCCCACTGGAGGCATTTGTGCCATGATCATTTGTTCAGCAAGTCACACCTTTGTCAAACATCATTAGCTAGAGTACGATTTACAAGAATAGGGCCTTCTATAGCATCTTTGTACTTCAGGACTTGCCTTTAGAGCTGCTGCCTTTTGACCTTACTCCATTTGCAGCCTCAAGTGTGGTTACATTTTTACTGTATGCCATTATTCCCAAAATTCACTCACTGTAGAAGACCTTTGAAATCCTATACAGCAGACATGTACTCACCACACACCATGCCAGATGATTTGTGATATAGCATTTTGCTGTGGTTGATCAGTCTCCTACCATCTGTGTCTGGATGGAAACCATATCTGGGTTTATGGCCCAGAATGTTTGATAAGTATACATTTTTGTATTCTGGTATTCTTTCACATAAGGCTCTATTGATGTGCAGAACCAGAGTGGGCTGCATCTGCATGTCAATTTTAGTTAGATTTGTGACAACACAACATAAGTGCAATGAAATGAAGCATGTACACTCCCCTTAGTACAAGAGTTGAAAACAATCTGAGTCATAGCTGGAAGTGACAGAATAGGAAATCCCATCTGTTGCCCACAACAGAACATCTCCTCACAGATCATTTTATATGGTGAGAACATTTCTACATGATAAGCTTGTCTTCCGAAAGAGTACAAACACTGGAAGGTAGGTGGGTAGAGAACCTTTTAATGTTCTCCTAACACAACTCCATATTATGGGCAACCTAGCCCAAAGTAATTTACAGTCTGTGTATGCCATGCTGTCTGCTTTCAGAACATTTTTGAATGCTACTAATATACTATTACCAATTATATGATTAAAGCCCTTAAGAAGAAATGAGTGGTGATGATGAATATTCATAAAACATTTCTACCTTGGGGGGTGTGGCCAAGATGGTGGGCAGTTAGTACTGAATTTTTGCTCTACTTCTTGTCAAGCATTCTGAGAGGATTTTGTATCAAAAACTCAATTAATAGTCTTTTATGACTGATACTTTTGTTAAATATTGTTAACATTAGAACTATCTAAGAATAATCAAGTTTGTGACTTTTCTGTATTATTTTCCTGTCAGAAGAACATCAAGTTTCTTTGTTAAAATGAGCCACTCTAATGTTAGCTCCCAGGAAAGTGCAATGAAGAAAGAATTGCAGTCTGTTTTAAGTAACATTCAGGATCTTTCATTGAAATGGATAAACTAGAGATAAAAATGGACAATATAAAAGAAGGCTGTAAGAAATAAATGGACTTATTGATTGATGTAATTAAACAAGTCATTACAGATTCAAACAGTAGAAGAAGCAGTTAATGATTTGCATGGAAGAATGGCAGACAATGAAAACTCTATTGAATTTGTTCTCAAACAAAATACTTTTAGAAAAAAATAGAAGACGTAGAGAGTAGGTCTAGAAAAAAATAACATCAGGATATATGGAATTCTGGATAAAGAAGGAGGAGACAATGTGATACAGCTTTTAAATAACTGGTTGCCTAAGAATCTGAGCTTACCTGAAGCTTTCTCTTGTGGTAAAGAGAGAGCTCATAGATCCCTTTTGAACTTTTCTTTAAAAAATCCACTGTCTCCAAGGTCAGTAATTGTTAGATTTCTTAGAAATCAGGATAAGGATTTGGTTTTGAAGACAACATGGACAAACTCTGCTATAAAAATAAGAGAAAATACCATCAGATTTGATAATGACTGTTCTGCATCTATTATGACAAAAGAATGGCACGCATCCCATTTATAAAAAGTCTAAAGAAACTGAACATTAAGTCTCAACTGTTTTTTCCAGCAAAAATTAGGATTTTTCTACCTGATGGACAAAAAAGCATTTAACACCTTATAGGTTCATAGGTAGGTACTAGGCTATCTGCCCGAAGGAATTTATAAGCCTAGCCAGAATGTGTTGGCTTTCACCACTCCCTTAGATTAGTTCCCTGTCCTGCACTGAAGTGAACTTTCTGTTTCCCATCCACTCGTCAAAGTTTCTCTTGAAGAGTGCTAGCAAGGAGCTCTGCCTAATGTAGATTGGAATCTTGTTCCAAAGCATGGGAAGTCTCTTTGACAGGAATCTATTCCTCCAGCACGTCCTATTTATTGTTATGAGTTTTAGATCCCTAGAGATTGTGGCTCAAGGGGATAAGAATTTCTTTAGGTGGAGCATTTCCATCCGTTCTGGGTTGGACATGGCCTTGTATGTCAGGCAGAAATCACCTCTGAGCAGGCAGTATGCAACAGAGTACAGCTGGAGTTTCTTTAGTCTAGCTGCATAGGGCATCTGTTTGAGGCCAGTGATCCTCTTGGTGAGGTACTTCTGTGGTCTTTCCAGCTGTTGCAGGTGTCTTGTAAGGTACATCCCAAATGGGGTGTTGTCCTCTATGATGGGTCTGATGAGTAGAGGGGCACAATGACCTATTTTTTGATCTGTATGCAAACCCTTTTGTGATTAGGTGGGCCACATAGAAGGACTTTCTAACCACTTTGGCAATGTGATTATCAGAGGATATATTGCTATCTACTTGGGTCCCCAGATCCCTTATTACGTTTTCCGTATTTAGGGGACTACCACCTATGTGGTAGTTTGTAGGTACTTTGTTATTTCCAAAGGGAATAACTATGCAGTTTTTGGCATTTAGCTTGAGGCCATGATTTTGACACCAGGTATCTGTCTCAGTAAGACCCTTTTGGAGGATGTCTGTGTCAGCCGGTGAGTCAGTTATAGCCCCTAGTTGGCATTCATCTGCAAACTTGGTCAGCCATAGTCCTCCTGTGCTTGTCTGTACCTCTGAGAAGTATATGCCAAACAGAAGGGGTCCTAGGACTGAGCCCTGGGGAACGCCACTTGTAGCCGGTTTAGAGTCAGACCTAGCTCCTGCAACTCTCACCATGTGGGTTCTGTCCGTTAGCCAATTGGCAACCCATCTTGTGACATAAGGGTTTATGTTCAGACTGGTGAGCTTGTCTATAATACCAGAATGGGGAATGGTGTCGAACGCCTTTGCGAGGTTTAGGTAGGCTGTGTGTACCACCTTTCCCTCAAATATAGCCTTGGTAACTGTCTCAAAGAAGTCTACCAGGTTTAGGAGGCATGATCTGCCCTTAACAAAGCTGAACTGGGTAGGGCCCAGTGTTTGAAGGTTCCCAATATCTCTGTTAATGAGTTCCATGATGATGCGCTCCATAGCATTGCAGACCAAGCTAGTCAGGCTTATAGGGTGATAATTCCTTGGGTCTGTTGTGGCTCCACCTTTGTGGAGCAGAATAACCGTTGCTGTGTACCACTCTATGGGTACGTAGCCGGTGGAGAGGCTGAGTTTGAACAGTGTGTTTAGGTGAGGGTTAGTTCATCTTTGAGCCTGTGTAGGATGCAGCCTGGGACACTGTCTGGTCCCATTGATGCTGTGTTTTTGACTTTGTAGAGGGCTATTTTAACCTGAGTGTCTGTGATTTCAGGGGCTCTACATTCTTCTGGTATGGTTATGAGCCCTTTTGGGGGGTGAGAGGGAGGTGAAGTTTGCACTGAACCTGTCTGCCAGGATGTTGGCAATATCGGTTGGTTCATTGTATTTTGTGCCATTCTGCACTAATTCTGAGCAGATCTGAGCATTGCCACTTAGATTCTTGACATAGCTAAAGAATGCCTTGTGGTTATCTATGGAGTCCTTGGCAAGTTTTCTTTCAAAGCTCGCCTTGGGCGATTTTATGAGGGATCGTAGTTTCTTGCTGATACTGATCAGGGATGTCTTCCCTTCTTGGGATTTTACTCTCTTCTGTACTAGTTTCCTCCTATTGTATAGCTTGGTTATGACAGGGGTCCACCAGACTGGTTTCCTTTTCTTGGAGGAGTGAGTCTTGGTTTTGCTTGGGATAGCACAATCCATGCATTTTTGTAGGTGCCCATAGAATGCATTAGTAAAGGATTTTGCAGCTTGGACAGCATTATCCTTTAGCATGGGGGCTTTGAAACTTTCCACCTCCATCTTAAGTAACGTGAAGTTTGCTTTTGAAAAGTTTTTCACAGTGGTTTCCTTGTCCAGGGGTGGGGGCAGAATGTGGATATCCAAAGTGATTTATTTATGGTCAGATCTAACCAGCGAGGGGTTGACCTCCGGTGTGGAACACCGGTCGCCCATGTTGGTGAAGACCATGTCCAATATGTTGTCACCTCTGGTGGGAGTGTTGACCAGTTGTTCCAGGGTGTTTAATTTTATAAATTCTAGGAAATGTTGGGCAAGGGAGTTAGTACTTCAGTAGTTCTCTCAGTTAATGTTTGGGTAGTTGAAATCACCCAATATTAGGGTGTTTGGTAGGACCTTTATGTTACCCAGTGTTTCCAGAAATGTGGAATGGGGGGTCCTGGGACAAGGTGAGTGATCTGTAGCAAGCTACAATTTGAATTGCAGTTTTGCCCATTGTTAGTTGCACGTGGATAATCTTTGAAGCATCGTGCTGTGCCACTAACCTGGAGGTGTGGGTATCCTTGATGAATATGGCTACTCCCCTGCCTTTTGTATTTCGGTCCAGGTTCTGTGGCTGAAATGTATGGTATGAGTTATAGCCTGGTAGTGCTGGGGTGCTCTCTGGAGCCTTAAACCAGGATGTTCATCGTGCATACAGCTGCAGTAATCGCAGATGGGTTTTCAGCCGTCAGGCAGTCCCTCGGTCCCAAAGTCTTGGTCCGTTGTTGTCTCTTCTGACGTCAGGAAGGCCAGAGTATATAAGACACAGCATGTTCTTCAGGCAGTTCGCATGTGCCGTCGGCTAGCTCCTGAAAATATTTGGAACCGAAGTCTTCATTGAAGCTAAGTAAATCTTTTCTTGCCTCAGACCGATGTCAGAAAAAGTTAATAATTGTATTTCTTGTGGGAAGCAAATACCGCATAAGGATTTCCATTCCCTTTGCATACCTTGTTTGGGCCCAGACCACGGGGCGGAGTTCGCCCAACACTATTTTGGTAAAGCTTTTGACTATAAAATGTCGGACACTCCGACTACCGCTTTATCAAAAAAGAAAAGGACCGACATGCGAGGCCCGCGGTCTCCACCGACACCATGCGAAACAGGCTCCACGTGGTCCGGTTCTCAGCGAGACGCCTTTGCAGTCCCTGACTACCGACGTGTCTTCTGTACCAGACCGCTGGGTCATCGGCCCTTTCCCAGACTACAACCAAGCCCCAGCTTATGTCGAACCTACTAATGTGGACAGATCTACATCCACCCATGGTGTATTTAGGCCTTCATCTTCTTTTCTATTAAGGCCTTTACTAAATCCAAAGCAGCCAGGCATCACACTAGGCCTGCTGCTCAAGGCATCTCCTGGACCCATGCCTAAGAAACAGATGCTTAAAATGGCTGAGGATCTAATAACTCTTATCAGAGGTTCTCAGCCCCTCCTGACAAGAGACCCAGAGAGGAGGAAGAATCCCTCTTCTGATCAGGGATCCATTTTATCAGAGCATTCTGATGCAGAGGAACACTCTTATTCTCCTTTTGAGGATTCGGATGCAGAACAGTCCATTCCTTCTGTATCCCCCCCTGAGGATTTTCTTTTGGGGAAACCTTGCACACCTTGAGGGAACACTTCCATTGGGAAGGCCAAGACTTTTCAGACTCCAAGAAAAGACTTAGGGAATTTCTTTGGTTACCTCAGCACAGACCTCTGGCTATACCCCTGTTTTGGAGGTACTGGATGATGTCTATTCGGAGGCTTGTTTTAATCCTGATTCACTGCCTCCTGCACCAGTAAAGCCTGATAGATATTACAGAGTACCCAGTTCTCACCAATTTCTAAAGGCCATAATGCGGACCCTGAAACCATTTCACAAGGCCCTAAGGGAATAAAGGCCTCCACTGCCAAGAATCCACTTCCTGCAGAAAGGGAATCTAGATCTCTAGAAAGGTGGGGTAAGAAGGTATATACCTAGCCATGAGGGCCTTAAACTGCCAGTTTCATATGATTAAATATCAACAGTTCCTGTTATCACAATTAAAAAGCAAAATGTCTCAACCTGAACAACCAGATTTAAAAGAGTTACAGGATATGATGCATAGTGCAGAACAAGTGGGTAAACACACTTTACAATGTGGTTATGATGCCCTAGAGGCCTCCAGTAGAGCGGCTGCTACAGGATCAGTCATTCGCAGACATGCCTGGCTTAGGGAACAAAAAATCTGCCTGATCATGTGACAGCTAAACTTCTTGGTGCACCTTTACAAAAGGATGTACGTTTTGGTACTAATGCTGAGGATATACTACGAAAAATGGAAGAAAAAGCCAAATCTATGCAAACTGTCAAAGCTTTCTTACAGGTCCAGCCACCACGATTTAGCAGGAATTGGCCTTCAAAAAACTGGTCCTTTCCAGCCACTGACAAGCCCCAAAGAGGCAGATACAGACGCGCAAGGGGCAGAGGGCAATCACAAGGATCATATAGAGGCAGACAATGGCAATCTCCAGCACCAAGAGGTGGTGAAGACAGTGCACAACAATACAGGAAGCAAACCCAATGACTCCCTCATTTCCATGCCAAGCAAGTCTCAGCTGGCAGCACCTTTGGGAGGGAAACTAGCATTATTTGCAAGCAATTGGCATATTGTCACAACAGACAAATGGATACTGGACATTATAAACAGAGGCTACAAATTTCAATTTCACACTCTTCCAAAATGAGAGGCATGCCAAACCTACCACAAAATCAAAGGGCAGAGGCACAACTGCAAATTTCAAAGCTCCTAAACATGAGAGCTATACAAAAGGTACCAACAAGGTCAAGGTTTTTATTCAAGACTTTTCCTGGTACCAAGAAAAGGAACCGACTGGAGACCCATTCGGACTTATCCATCCTAAACACATTTCTACTGCTCCAAAATTCAAGATGCTCACATTACAGCAACTTCTTCCCATGCTGGGCAAGGAGTTTTGGCTGGTAACATTGGACCTCAAGGAGGCATACCTGCATGTCCCAATCAGACAAAGCTGCAGAAGATACCTCAGATTTCTTGCAGGTTCAATCCACTATCAATTCTCTGCATTGCCCTTTGGCTTATCTACTGTATTCACAAAGTGCCTGGCATCAGTGATTGCCTATTGCAGACTTCAAGGGATACAAATTTACCCTTATCTGGACGACTGCCTGATCCAAGCGGACAGCAAACATATACTACTGGAACATCTGGCATATGTGACATGGTTACTGCTTTCTCTGGGATACACCATCAACAAGGAGAAATCAAAGCTAACACCTTCTCAGAAAATAACCTTCCTGGGTGCCAGCTTGGACACAAACACCCAGATGGCATACCTACATCCAGAAAACAAGGGCAATTATCTCAGTACTTCAAAACTACTAGCAAAAAGTACCAGGCTTACTGCAAGGAAAATCCTGCAGGCTCTGGGATTCATGGCATCTTGCATTCTTCTAATCCCGTTTGCAAAGCTGCATATGAGGAAACTTCAATGGTACCTAAAAATCTATGGTCTCAACACAGTCACAGCTTGGAAGCAATTATTCCAATAATTCCATGTCTACTATGGTGGGCCCAAGCATGTCAAGTAAACACAGGCCTCCCATTCTGCAAGCCTCAAGCAAAACAAGTCATAACCACAGACGCCTCAGATTACGCCTGGGGCGACATGACGGACAGTGCATTCAGGGCAGATGGTCCCAAGCACCTTCACATCAATCAAAAGAAATGCTGGCAGTAATAAATGCAATTACAGCTTTCAAGGACTTCCTGCATCCAGGACAATTACTCATAAGAACAGACAACACCACAGTAATGTGGTACATAAACAAACAAGGAGGAACTCACTCATACCCCTTGTGCAGACTAGCCATGACTCTTTGGAACTTGGCTCTGGAAAGACAAATCGAACTTCAAGCACAGTACTTGCCAGGAATGGAAAACACACTGGCAGACACTCTGAGCAGGAATATGACAGATCCACACGAATGGAAGCTACATCCACAGGTGTTTACGGAGATAATCCAAGCGTGGGGGAGGCCAGGCATAGATCTTTTTGCCTCCCACAGGAACCATCAATTGAAAAGGTTTTGTTAAAGGACCTTCCATCCAAAGGCCTGGAAAGTGGCCTTTCATTCAGTTGGACAACATGGACAGTTTATGCATTCCCACCTCTGCCTCTTCTGCCCAAGGTGCTTTTGAAAGCAAGAACAGACAAACCGAGGATGATACTGATTGCTCCAGACTGGCCAAGGCAACACTGGTATCCACTCCTGAGGAGCCTAACACATACTCCTCCCTGGTCCCTGCCTCTAATACCTCTACAAAACCCTTCACAGTCAGCTGAAAACACTCAACCTCGCTGCATGGAAAATTCCTTAACACCACATCAAACTCTACTCTCCAAGGAGGTGCAGGATGTCATTTTGGAGGCCAGAAGACCATCTACTAGAAAAGCTTACTTTTGCTGTTGGAATGAGAAAAGAGGACAGGACCCTAGAAAATTGAACTTGCCTCAGGTTTTACAGTACCTAGCTGAACTGCTGAGCAGTGGACTTTCATTTTCTTCAATTAAAATACACCTCAGCCATTTCTGCAGAATTCAACACGGATCCTCCTTTATTCTCACACCCACTTACGGCAGTTCCTCAGAGGGCTAAGAATATAAGACCTCCAAGGAAACAACCAATACCAGCCTGGGACCTTAATTACATACTAGAAAAATTAACATTGCCTCCTTTGAACCTGCTGCTTCAACAGATCTGCAATATTTGTCCTGGAAAACAGCTTTCCTTCTGGCCATCACTTCAGCTCATAGGGTTTCTGAACTACAGGCCCTCATGGCGGTGCAGCCCTTCCTCATCTTCCATCAGGATAGGGTTTCCCTTCGTACCAACCCATCTTTTATGCCTAAAGTGGTATCCAGGGTAGCCTTAAACCAAGCCATACACCTTCCTACCTTTTATCCTAACCCTCAAAACAAAGGGGAAAGGCTGCTTCACTCTTTAGACATCCATAGGCAGCTACGTTACTATTTGGACAGAACAAAGTCCTTCAGGAAATCAGACCAACTTTTGTGTCCTATGCAAACCAGTTACCAAACAGACCATTTCCAAGTGGATTGGCCACTGCATATTTTTGATTACTCTATCATAGGAAATCTGTCCCTACTGGTATCAGATCTCACTCAGGGCCACAGCCACCTCTACAGCCTTCCTCAGAGGTGTGCCTACTAAGGATATTTTGGAGGCAGCCACTTGGAGTTCTGTACATACCTTCACAAAACACTACCACCTGCCCTTATATTCCAGAACAAGAGCAGGCTTTGCCACTGCTGTTTTGCAGGGCATTCTGGCTCAACCCAGTTCCTCATAGTACCTACCACCATATGCATAGCTTTGGGACTCTACCCATCTGTGATTACTGCAGCTGTATGCGAACATAGTACAGTTTTGTACCTACCATAAATGTAGCCTCTTGGTAAAGGCATCCACCTGACTGGGTTATCCTGCTATGTTTTATTTGCTTGCTTACACTGACTTTGCATTACATTGCATTCCTTGCATATGTGGATAAGCTTTACTTATGTATTGCCTTCCTTTGACATCTTATACTCTGGCCTTCCTGACGCCAGAAGAGTAGCGACAAACACCCCAGACCAAGACTTTGGAATTGCAGATCGAGGGACGCCTGGACGGCTGAAAACCCATCTGTGATTACTGCAGCTGTATTAGCACTCGAACATCTACATTTATGGTAGGTACAAAACTGTACTTTTCTGTTACTGCACATATATCAATTTCCTCCATACTGAGGAGTGCCTTGACTGTGTGCATTTTGAGGTTTAAACTTCTGGCATTGAGTAGTATCACCCTCAGATTTTTGTTACTTGTGCTATTTATGGTGGTGGGTTCCTTAGAAGGAATTCACACAGAAGAAAAAACTTTTGAATAAATTTGAAAAAATGGACCGGTCCTTGACTTATCTGAAGAGACAAGCCACTAGAAATGAATGGACATTAATGGAAAAAATAGTAAGAAAACTCAGAGACAAGTGATTATTTATATCGAATTGGTCTAATTTTAATTTTCTAATTGTACAAATGTTTTACTTAACATCTTCACGTGAGTGTCATCCATCATAAGGTAAGCAACTTTAATTATTGTAATGGCTTTCTTTTAAATAAGGGTTAATTGTTTTGGTTATGATTATTTAAATTTTTAATAGAGGGAGTAATTGTTAATAGGTTAGTTTATACTTTGTTAATGTTATTATCTGTACATTTTTGAGTATTAGTTTTTTTAATTTCACTGCTTCAGGAATTAGTAATATGTTATTAGCACAATTTATTACACAAATAAATTGAAAATGTTCAACCAAGGCACAAAAATCACCAAGAAGTTGCAAAAGTGCCAAGGGACATGAAATCGCCACCAAGATAACAATAAAAGGATATTTATTCAGCCAAACGAACGTCACACTAAACACATTAGCGCTTCACAATATACGTTTTCATTCATAACAACTTCATTAGATGTGGACTGACAGCATAAAACATACTTATATATTCTCATAAATTTCCATACATAATCAATTAAGCAGAACGGACCAAATTTAAAGGGAACTCTTGTTTAAAACTTCATAAAATGTATATATGTATATGTTTCCTTTGTTTATGTTAAAATAAATAAAATCCACTTTAAACCTGTTTAATACTTTAAATCATTAATAATGATAATGACTACCGTTATAAAATGACATTTAAACTATTTATAAAATAAAGTTAGAATCATAAATAGTCAATTTAATTTTATATATATATATATATATATATATATATATAAAGTTAGAATCATAAGTAGTCAATTTAATTTTATATATATATATATATATATATATATATATATATATGTGTGTGTGTGTGTGTGTGTGCACATGTTATTTCTTATGTTAAAACTCCATCTTGTGGCTAAAAGCTAGTATTACAAATAGGTTATATAATTAAACATAAAAAGCAACTTCATACACCTGTACCCCTTTCATAAATGTAAATGCTATTTTGAATAAACTGATAAAAACAAATGTATGGGTAAAAAAAGTTGTTTAAAACCATATAAAACTACAATTTAGCAGCTCTTAATTTTAATAGAGGAGCTATGGAGACATTTTCATTTAAACCTTGTAATACATTTGCTTGTAGTGTCACTTGCCACCATAGCTCACCATATTCAATACTTTCTTCCCACAACCCGCCTCTTATCTTTTTAATCCTTTCTAAAACAAAAAAATAAATAATGGGCATTTGTACATATTTGTTGTTGTTTGTATAAAGCATTAGTCTCCTTTTTAGTACATATGTCATAATGCTCGTATATTCTTTTCTTTAATTTCCTTTTGGTCTTTCCCACGTAAAAACAAGAACATATTTGACATACTGCTAAATATACTAGACCACTAGAGTCGCAACTATAAAATTATTTTCCTTTTATTACCAGATCCCTACCTTCTAAGACTATATTCTCCTTATTGTATACATATATACATTGTGAACAATATCCACATTTGTATGTTCCATTCCTTCTCATACTTTTGTTCACTTGCCCATATTCATTTTCTAATTTCTTCAGGTTGTGGGAATTTTTATAGACAATTTTTAAATTGTCCTTTGTTGTTTTCTAAATCCTTAAAACTTATAAACCTTTTCCACTCAGATTCCATGATTTTTCTTATGTTGACACTGGCATTATATTCCAAAACAATTGCCCTTCCAAAGTTCTCTTCCTTATATTGTTTATTTTGTTTTCAAAATTAACCCCTAAAATGGGTTTGAACCTATCTGTTCTCCCTTCCCATACTTCTTTCTTTATTTGTTCAATCATGGAATCAGGATATTTCCTAGCCTTGAACATAATCTCTAAAGTCTCCATCTCCTTCTCATAGTCTTTATCAAGCGAAGTCATCCTGCATGATCTAACAAATTGACCTTCCACTATATTCTTTTTATGGTGCAAAGGATGTGCACTATTAAAGTGCAAATATGAATTTGAGCAGGTGTTTTTCCTATATACTTTAGATTTAAATTTATTATTTTCTTTATATATCTCCATGTCCAGGTATTGTAATCTTTCTTGGGAGACTAATTCTAAAAAAAAACAGGTACTGTTATTTAAAAATCTTAAAAATTCTTGTATTTTCTCATATGGACCAACTCACAAAATACATATATCATCTAAAAACCTTCTATACATAGACCAACATTCCTTATAAATAGAATTTAAAACTGTTTTTTTCTTCCCATCCAGCCAGGATTAGATTTGCGTAGCTAGAGGCGCATGCTGCCCCCATCGCCACTCCTTTTATTTGGTGGTAAAATTTACATTGAAAATGTATAAACTTATATTTTAAAACCAATTCCATTAAATGTAAGCATATCAAACAACCATTATGTGTTGTCTTTTTCATTAAAAATAATTTCCTCTAATAATTTAATGCCTTGTGTGTGAGGAATACTAGAAAAAAGGACCACAGCATCAATGGTTAGAAACAACATGTCATCCCTGAATAGATCACCTTTTAATTCTCTTAAAAAGTCCCACGAATTCCTCAAAATACTTTTTCTTTTTAACCAAATGCTTTTTAATTTGGAATTAATGTATTTTGCCAAAGGTAAAGTTTTAGATCCTTCTGATGAGACTATAGATCTCAGAGGTGGATCTAATCAATCTTTATGTACTTTGGGGATTCCAAATATAGAGGGAATTCTGGGTTTGTCTACCTTTAAAACATTTAATGTTTTATGGTCTATTAAACTTTCCAACAACGTATCCTCTAATGCCAAATCTATTCTTCTATATGCTATGTTAATTTTGTTTATTGACACGTTGGTATATTTGCTAGTATCCATTAGAATGTCATTAATTTTTCCTTCATATATCAAGTTGTCCATTAGTACTGTTCCCCCTCCCTTGTCTGGTTTCATAACCCTTATGTTTTTGTTATTCCTCAGATCACTTAAAACTTTTTTTTCATTAACCTCCAAATTTGCTCAGTATTTTACCTTGGGAAAACCTTTTCTTATTTCTTTTTCCACAATAAGTTCAACATTTTTGATCTGAGGATGTAAGGGAGGGTTAAAGCACTTTTCTTCTTTATTTCACTGCATTGATTAGTAACCCTGTCCTGTGGGAAGAATAATTCTACGTTAATTTTTCTTGTAAATGTCTTCATATCCATTAAACTTTTGGCTAGGTCTCCCTTATTTAATGGTATGAACTTCATACCCCTAGATAGAAGGCTAAAATGTTTGTCTTTCAACTAATTTTCACTGAAGTTATATATGCTATAACCATCTTTTATAAATCTGTAAGTGTTATTTTCATCCTGCTTAATCGTGCTTTTGTCATTTTCCAAGTCTGGGTGAGGGATACGTAATATGTTTAACATCTCCCCCCCCCCAACAAAAAAATTCTGTTTCTGGTGATAATTATTGTTGTCCATGTTCTTAATTCTTTCAGATCTTCTCAGGGGTGGGGATTCATTAAAATCATCTAGTTTGAAAAATTATATGGCGCTGCTTACTGTGATGGATTTGAAGTCTTCTTAAGACACCCAGTCTTGCTGGCTGGATTCTGCTGAAATCAAAGTCTGGTTGTATTTCCATTCACAGTCTGTTGCATACAGAAACTTGCAGAATATACACTGATGAGAGAATATACTTTGCAGCACCTGTCTTTAAGCGCAGTAACCAATACCTTTTATAATAAACCACACGTACTTATGTTACAGCTTAAAGTACTGTTCCAATTTAATTCTCATATAGTACAGATGATGTGAGAGATATAACATTTACCTCAGGACAAATGTGTCCCTACCAATTCCCCTAACATAACTGGATTAATACAAATCTTTATATACAATTCTAATCATGCACATACATTTCCTCTTCGTATTCTATTTTGGAGAATTGCTCCTACTGTAGAAACAATACTGATTGTTGCAGATGTTGATGCAAACTGCTGACTTAATGATATTATTTTTCAGCTTTTCTGACAGTGTGAACATCCTGTTTTTTGTCTTTAGTATTCTATTTGTATCTTTGTATAAGAACATCTGTTCTTGTGCCAAATGCAAAAAAAACATTTTTAAGGAAACATGTTGTCACAGTGTTCTTTAAAAGCAGAGTTTGCATTTTTGCTCTTGCATACATCCTGTTTGTAAGGAAAAAAATGTCCATTCAGCAGATTCCTTATTTTCCAAGTCACAGTCATTTAGTATGGATGCTGATCACATATTACTAAACTGTGTTTCTGCATTTAAGCAAGCTTTATTTTATACCTTATTTATGTTACGTTTGTAACAGAATTACTTTCAGCCTTAAAATCCTGTTGAGCATAATCTTACAATTCCCTCTTTTTTATTTTAATGTACTCAAAACACTTTATACTAATATGTATTTTTGATCACATTATATAGAAAACACATTAAGAAACAAAACCTTTAGTCTTCTTTTGATACAAGTCAGAATGCAATTTTACACAGTTAATACAATAATATAAAAGTATTACTACCAAAACTGAATGCATTTAACAACTTTTTCTTTTGCAGACCATTCTGTGAAAATATTTCATCAATTATGGGCTGTGTTGCTTTAATTTTATTTTTTAACTTGATTAATTTATTCTTTTGCAATTACAAAATTAAATTTGTGACTTAGAACTGTTCCATTAACTCTTTGCAACTGTTGAATTAACTATGTGCTACTGCGAGCATTTATACACTGCTGAAAATATACAGTTTCAATGTAATTTTAACCATCACATTGTGGTCATGTCTCTGAACTGCCCATTAACACCTTGGTAAAATACTGAACTGGGCTTAGATAGTAAATATTTGAAAGCAATTATTTTAGTATATTTAATACTTGAGGATTTAAAAACACATGATTTATACACTAGAGAATGCTATGTACATAGTAGTCCATTAGCTGTACGAGTACAATATTTTAATATAATTTTCCTCTAACTGGGGTAAAACCAGTAATATTACAACTTGACAAATTACTTTTGAACTTATTACAATGTATCCTGTACAGTATGTACTTACACAGTTTGCTATTTATGCATTTCAATCTAGTAGGTACCCTGGATCCATTTTTTTCTCTACATATTTATTGCTAGACATTAATTTCATTTGTACTGAATTCTTCTGCATTTGTACATACAAAGACTATAAAGTACATTTAGTCTTCTCTTACAAATTTAATAACATTAATATTAAGCAAAATCTTGGAAAACGTTTGTCTCTTCAGAAATATCTAGTGGAATTGGCACCAGAGGCATATGTCCTGTTATTTTAAACTACATACTCAGCAATTAAAAATATTCATGCTTTTTTATACCAACATTGTTTTGCCAAAAACATATTAAAATAGTGAATAGCGACCAGACGTGTTCATTTTTTTACACATCTTTACTCTCTCTTGTATAGCTGTAACATAGCCATTTTAAGCCATCTCTTGTTTTTTAAACCATCTCTTGTATATCTTTACAGTTTAACAGGTTGTAAATACAATTTAATACTAAACAATACAATAACCATTATGATAGCTATTAGCAATTTGTAAAATATCTTATCCTGTCAGGTTTAATCCAGTTTACCAGTATTTCTAATACACTAATACCTGTTTTTCCCTCCCCCCTAAAAGAGTACTGTCAAGAAGGAATGAAATATTTCTTCCTGTAGCTTTATTTTAGACCCTTGTGCAGTACTGCTTATACAGTCAGTGTAAAACTGAGAAAGTGCCCCTCCCCCTGTAGTATACTGCAGTATTGTTTATCTACTTTGTGCTGTGAGAATAGAATGTATGTCAGCCCACCACTTTGGTTATACATTTACTTTATTAGGTTATTAAACTATAGACCTATGTCTGATTTGATATTTTTTATAAAGCTTTTGCTGTATATTATCACTATTAGGTATTTACACCCTCCTGCACAATTGATTCGAACTGTATGTATACTATAGCCCATCTGCTGGCTGTACTTTATGCAACTGAGGGTTTTTTTTCCTTTTCTTTTACTTTTAACATTTACTTGCAAACAGATTATCGGTGACATCTATGCACAATTGTGACATTTTATTACAATTACCAAATAGTATTGCCTGTTAACATTTTAACAATTATGTTTTAATAACAATGATGCTTTAGAAAAACTCAAGCTACTTGTCTGGCAATCAGTCTTGTTGTTTATCTTATCTTTCCAACATTTCCTGCAACTATTCACCTAGTCTAGGAGGGTCTGATACACTTGCAATTTGATATTAGTAGAAATATAATAAGTATTTGTGATTTGCATAACTATGCATATATAATACATAAATAGTCATTATTTTACAATTAGCTTACATGGATTTCAGTATTTTTTATTTATTTATTTAACTGCCCTACCATTAATTTTACAAAAAAATGTTTAACTAATACCATTTGTGATTTTATTTCCTTTTAAAATTCAGAACTTTAACTGTTTGGTGTGGTGTTACTATAGAAATATATAAAAATTATAGCTTAACTAACATATGCTTATATTCACTTTATTTATATTTGCTGTTGTCTGCCTGTTATTCTTGTGCATTGTAACAGATGTATTTTAGATGAAAAGAAAAAACATGCATGTCAGTCTTGTTACTTTAAATCTTTAAGCATGTTAGTCTTGTGACTTTAAAGTTTTACTGTTATTAACAATTTTCATTTGATTTTTATACACTAAAACTGTTGTGTACCTTTTGACTATGCAGTTAGAATAACAGTTATTACTGTACTACTGATAAATATCTTGCTTTAACTGAATGAAAGTATTAAACATTTGAGAATGATTTGTCCAGACATCAGATCTTAGCATGTATGCTTAACCATTTTCAAAACACAAACATATTATAAAATATATTTCTTTTGCACAGATTAACTGTGTATGCAGGAAGTTCCCAGTCTCTGTCAGTTCAGCTAATTTATTTCCTTTATCCTGCAACTGCTGTTGAAGAGTTTCCTGTAACGTTGCATGGTCTTTCTCATATTTTCAGTAACCTGTTCTGCTGAATCTGAAACTCATATGCACTTTTGAAAAGATGCATGTATAACTTGTCTAAGCTTCATAAAAGCATTGTGTCTGTCTTTTAAACGTTTATTACATTCTTTGGTAACAAAATGTACCAGAGGTCCTGTCAGTAACTGATTTGTCTCATGTGGTGACAGGACATAACTGTTCAACATCTGAATATAATAGAAACACTTTACCCTTAGTTAATTCTATATCATGAACAGATCTGTCTTCACAGTCTATTTTTTTAGCAATATGATGCAATACTTTTTTTATGGCATAATGCACAAAATGCAGTTTTTGTTGAATCGCACAATAAACATTTGTCATACCCCACATGGTTTTCTTTGAGATACCAGTCAAATATTGTAATACATTTGCATAATGCCTTACTATCATCCTGCCCTAATAAGGTTTTACATTCACTAATGTGCTGTGTATACCAACATTGCAATTTACTAAAGCTTGGTTTACTCCTACACAAATTATGTCTAATAATAATATCCATACTGTCTAATAACATCCAAAATGTCTGATAATATGCAAACTGTCTAATAGCATCCATACTAAAAATGTGACACAGAAAAAAAGTCTTACCAGTTAGCAAGAAAACAGGTGATCAGGCTGTTGCTGATGGTTTGAAAATTTTCAGAGTCACTTGAGAAGCTGGTGAAGTACAACAGGCAGCGGACTGCTGTATAAAGTAGATATCCACCTTTTCTTGGAGAATTTATGGCACTGTGACTTGAACTTCAGTCTCACTCCGGATGTAGACGTCTAAAAACTTTACTACTGCAAGCTGCATAAACTGGAATACTTCTGTGTAGGATTTACACATACGTACAAATGTTAGTTACTGCAATTTGACTGAAGTGACCCCCTGCAGGGCTTACCATCACTCCCCCTGTGTTTGAATGCAGATTTTAGGTTCAAATGCAGGCTAGCTTGCCATTGAAAAATTCTATGGCGCTGCTTACTGTGATGGATTTGAAGTCTTCTTAAGACACTCAGTCTTGCTGGCTGGAGTTTGCTGAAATCAAAGTCTGGTTATCACAGTCTGTTGCATACAGAATCTTGCAGAATATACACTGATGAGAGAATATACTTTGCAGCACCTGTCTTTAAGAGCAGTAACCAATAACTTTTATAATAAACCACACATACTTCTGTTACGGCTTTACTTCTCCTATAGTACAGATGATGTGAGAGATGTAACATTTACCTCAGGGCAAATGTGTCCCTACCAATACCCCTAACATAACTGGATTAATACAGATCTTTATATACAATTCTAGTCATGTACATACATATACCTTTCCTGTTGGTATTCTGTTTTGGAGAACTGCTCGTCCTATAGAAACAATACTGATTGTTGCAGATGCTGACACAAACTGCTGACTTAATGATATTATTTTTCAGCTTTTCTGACAGTGTGAACATCCTGTTTTCTGTCTTTAGTATTCTATCTGTATCTTTGTATAAGAACATCTGTTCTTGTGCCAAATGCAGAAAAAACATGTTTTTTTAAGGAAACACGTTGTCACAGTGTTCTTTAAAAGCAGATTTTGCATTTTTGCTCTTGCATACATCCTGTTTGTAAGGAAAAAAATGTCCATTCAGCAGATTCCTTATTTTCCAAGTCACAGTCATTTAGTATGGATGCTGATCACATATTACTAAACTGTGTTTCTGCATTTAAGCGAGCTTTATTTTATGTCTTATTTATGTTGCATGTTTGTAACAGAATTACTTTCAACCTTAAAACCCTGTTGAGCATAATCTTACATAGTTCATTCATACATTCCCCTATTTGTACATCATTGTTTTGATCTGCCTCATTCACCTGATTCCTTCCATTAAATTCCCAGGTCTTAGGTTTGGGATAACTCAATTTATTTTTATATTTACTTAAATCTTTCTCTGACTTCGTCAATTTCCTTTTTACTAAATCATCAGATTTCTCATCAGTTTCAGCCACTATATTGCAATTTATTACACAATGGCTATTGAAACAGGGGGTACTTATTAACATTAAAACATCTATTAAGTTCTTTTATTAGATAACTATTTCTTTTAGTTGAATGTTTAAACAGAATTTTATTGATTTACCTATTAATTCGGGGTTTTTACAGGGTTTAAATGTTGTGTGTGCATTATTACATTGCTAATACATTAA
Organism: Protopterus annectens; assembly: GCF_019279795.1. Taxonomy (NCBI): domain Eukaryota; kingdom Metazoa; phylum Chordata; order Ceratodontiformes; family Protopteridae; genus Protopterus; species Protopterus annectens. Next base: position 1,462,514,109 of record NC_056732.1, read on the forward strand.
ATGTGTAGATATCAATCAGTTTTCCCTATAACACTTTAAACGTCTTAGTACTGCTTACCTGGTGCAGTCACGAGCTTCCTTCTCTTAAAATGTATGTTATTAAAGGCATTTTCCTGCTCAAAGCATTTAGATGTAAAATTTGCACTTAGAAGTTGTCACCAGCTAGTTTTAAATATTTTAGTAGCTCAGCGATGTTTTGGAACTGCTCCTGCCAGAGGAAGAGTTGCTTGATCTTTGACACCTTTTGAAACAGGATGCATTTCAAGTTGAACATTGAGACGAGCAAGAAAATAGCTCAACAAGAAAAAATTAAGATTTGTCTCTGTGTTTTAAGAAGAAATAAAGAAAAACACAAAGTTTTAAGCTTTATCTCTGCATAAACTGCAACTGAGATGAAATAAGAGACAGACAATAGAAATGAAAGCGATATGTGTACAGCATAAGGAAAGTAACAGATTTAGAACTACTGAATACTTCTAAATTAAATACATTCCTTTGAGTATCTTATTACTTAAAGGATCTAGTTACATTAAATAAGAATATTATTTAAATAGTATATCTTTTTAGATATGAGGCTGCTTAAAGATACAGTTTTAATGGACACATTGTTTAATTGTTTATTTTAGGTGGGGTTTCATTTATTTAAGTCTCATGGGCCTCATTTTATATACATTTTACATGTTATCTTATCTTATCCAGACTGCTTTATGAATTGTATCTTTTTTTTAATTTATGTGATAGTGCACTTGAAATTAACTTTTGTTTAGGTCTGCTCATAACCAGAGTCTTTACAACCGATCATATATTTGATGAATGTGGTCACTTTTCAGGGTTGTTTTGTCAAGGTGGGTTTTAGTATTGGGTGGTTAAAGATCTACTGGAAGTATTTATAATTCATGTCTTTGGGATTTGTTGCCATGTGTTTTTTGATCATATAGTATCTCATGTATGTTTATTACTTCATCTAATTGCTAGAAATGTTCTGGGAAATGTGTGCAAAGAAATGTCATGTTATAGGAATATTTATATGGGGTTATATATAACTATACTTCATATTAAAGTTATAGTTTTATAATGTCAATTAAATAACCTTATTTAAGTAATAATATAATTAATGTATGATAATGCTTTAAATAGGTACAATAGTGTTTATAAATAGGTACAATAGTGTTTAATATCTGTGTTAAACATTTTATAATGGGATATTGTATGGTGTAAATATATACATATTATGGTTTGTTGTAGATAAAAAGTATTACTAGAGTGAAGCCTTTCTTTTATTAGCTTCGGTCCTATTATAGTTTAATAAACTAACCTGATTTAATGGAAAATTAATAATATAGATTAATAGTAGATGGATGTTTGCATATTTTATGTTGTAAATATATATGTTAGCATAGTTATAGGAGCAATAATGATATGTTTGTTTTATGCTTGGGGAAGCAAGGTCTTTTTGTCACTAAGTAATGTTGCTTAAGGTTATAAAAAAGTAATATCGTTGGGATTTATACTGATTTTAAGTAATGCATGCTCTTGATTTACATTTAGTAGATTTATTAAATTAGTAGGAAGTCAGTATAATTTTACATATATGCATAAATGATTTGTGAGAGACATACTATGTTATTTTATTACTTAATTTTTATATATGGAGTTAGTGTCAGTGTACAAGTGTTTATTTGGCTAAAATATAGTAGTGAATAGTCAGTAACTCCTTGTAGTGTTATATTTTAAGTACATGATAAGTATTCAGTGTTCATTAAATAATCATAATATAATTGAGAATATTTATAATATGGATGTGCTTTGTTATTTTATTTTATGGTGTTTTTAGTTTATTATTGAGCTGTAGTAGCAATGGATTGAGTTTAGGTAGTTTAATGGAGTTATTAGACAGTAGTTTGCATGATTATATAATCAAACTAGGAATTTGTTATTCCATGTTAGGGTGTATTAGTATTCTTATGTCTGATTACTTATTTTTAATTTTAGTGTGTTTTTGTCTATAACAAGTTGTATCAAAATGTAGTTCTTGATAGTTTTATTAAACCATTACATGTTAATATTTAAATCATTTTATTTTATAGATGTCAGTTTACAAATGTATCTCATTGAATATTTAATGATCCGTCAAAGAGGGATAGTTTATTTAAATATCTGAAGCTTCACAAAGCTAATATTGTTTTTTGCAAGATGTACACTTGCTTACTAATGATTTGAATGGATTGTTTTTAAAGGATGTATTCAAATTTAGTTAGCTCTCATTTTAGATCAAAAAAGAAGTGGCACTCATCTTACGGAATAATTCATTGATTATGTCAAAAGTGATTGATACTTCTGATAATTGACAATTCTGATAAGAATGGCATGTTAGGATTGGTTGTAGTTGAAATAAACATGTATTATACTGTTGTAAGTGCATATTTGCGTCCTAGAATTGGAGCTAAAGTTTGAAAAAAATGTTTAGATATTATAGCTTTTTATATGAAAGGAGATGTGATTTATAGCTGGAGATTTTAATTGTATATTGTCTAATAAAGATACCACTACTGATAGGCTTTGCTAAACATTTAATTCATTTTATTAATCTGTGGTATCAAAATCTGTCAGTTATACTTGTTATTCATATAGAGTTGTTGGTGCTCAAACTAATATTGATAAAGTTTTTATTTTCAGTGGCTTGTATTCTAAAAAAATGAAGCTGTATTAATAGTTTCTTGTCCTTTAACTGATCACAATGCAATTACTTTTAATCGTACATTAAAACCAAATTTAATACATTGTACGAGACTTTCAGCTTATGTAATTAAAACTAATGGTTTTAAAGAATGGTTTATAAATGAGATAAATAATTTTTTTTTAGAGTTCAGTAATAATAGAGAAGTTACTGAGGTCATTTTGTGAGACACGTTGAAAGCTTATTTGAATGATAAATTTAGAAATGGATATATATATATATATATATATATATATATATATATATATATATATATATATATTAATGGAGAGAATGGGATAAAGAATTAAATGTTTTACAATTCAGTATAGGTAATTTAAGGTCAAATTTAAAACCTAATGCAAAATTAGAGTTGAAAGCATTAAACCAAAAATATGTTGACATACTAAATCATAAGATTTCAATACATTTAGAAAAACTAAAATTACAATCATATTCTAAGTCATAAACGTTTACACAGATTAGCTAAAAGATCAAAGAAAATAAATATTTTCAACCATATTAGAGATCTCATATAAAATTGGAAGTAATACAATAGTGACAGATTTAACGGATAGCTCAGAAACAACAAAAGGAGGAAAAAGTGCCTCAAAAGTCACTAGTAAAAAAAATATTTTTTTGATTAAGTCCTGTTTGTAACAGGGCAAAAATGCTGGTGTATGTTTTGGTGTGTTAAAATACAACAAATTTGTTGCCTTTTCACTTTTGGAGCAGTGGTTTCTGGTGTATGTTTTGGTGTGTTAAAATACAATACATTTGTTGCCTTTTCACTTTTGGAGCAGTGGTTTCTGCATTCCAGAAAGTGCTTTGTTTATAGATTCAATGGCTATATTACAGTGTTTTAGGAACCATTATGAGCAAATTAATAATAAAAGGAGTATAAAGAAACAGTACTGTAGTTGATAGTTTTTTTAAAAAGATTATATACACTATAAGTTATTTAAAGAACAGATAAACACAATTGATAAGAACATTTCATTTAAAGAAATAAAATATCAAATTAGAACTCTCTAGGTTTAGATGGTATAATTCCAGAGCTATATAAGTTAATGCCTGACAATGTAATAAACATTTTGTTAAATTTTTTTGAAAAAAATTAAAGCTACTTCCAAATTACCCCATCTTGGAGATTTTATCTTATTTCATCTATATTGAAACAAGATAAGGATCCAAAATTATGTTCTTCATATCATCCTATTTTGCTTTTAAATGTTGATTTATAAGATATTTACTTATATTTTAGCGAATAGATTCAATTTTATTTTGACCGGTATAATAAATGATGATCAAACTGGATTCGTATTAAGTAGGAAGGTTCAAGATAATATTGTTTAGACTTGATACATTAATGGATTTTGCAAGTAAGAACAAAAAATAACTTTTGATCATAAGTTTGGATATAGATAAAGCTTTCCCTTTGTGAATTGTTTGCATTTGTATAAAATGTGTAAAGAATACAATTTCTGTTTAGGGTTTATACATTTACTTATAAAGCTGTCTAATAACTCATTTTCATTTGTCAGAATAGGCTATTTTCTTTGTAGATCATTCAAAATCCTAAAAGGCACACAAGAAGAATGTCTACTGTCCTGTTTGTTATTTACATTAATTATAGAACCATTTGCTAACTACATTAGATCAAATGGAAGTATAAAAGGCATTTCAGTTGATGAGAAATATACCTCTAAAATATAACTGTATGTGGATGATGAGGTTCTGAAGAAGTTTGTTATATTAAATCGAATGAAAGCACTAAACTACACTTGGGTATTAGTGGTGTTTTACTAGTCCTGACATCACATTTTTGCTTCTGATTTTTATGTGGATGATATTTGACTAACTATTGGCAATATAATAACATTGTTAAAAGATATAGTTAATTCTATGAATTGTTTTGAAAAGATTTCAGGCTTGACATTTAATCATTGTGAAACAACTACTTTGCAAATTAAGTAAGTAAATAAAGTCTTCATTAAAAAGATATAGTAATTTCAACAAATACTTTGCTAATTAATGAGTAAATTCTGCATTAAAAAGATATAGTAATTTTAAGTGAGTTAATATACAAATCAAATATCTTGGAATTATTAGAACATCTAATTGCAACAATATAGTATTAGTAAATTACAAAAATATAATTAATATAGTTATTCAATTAACCAGAAATTGGAATACATTATTTTACACTATACCCTTCCAAAACTTTTTAAAGGAAAACTAACTCTGTTCTTCGTAAATTTGTATGATATACTAATAAACCAAGGATGTCTTTTTGAATGCCATATGAAAAGCTTGAAGGAAGGTGTGGTATAGGTTTCCCAAATATTGAATTATATGGTAAGACCATCTTCATTAAAATTATAATTCAATGGCTTAACTATTTATACAATTCCAAATGGAAATTAATCCATGAAAGAATTTTACTTTTAAATAATAAATTTACTGTAGAGACTCAAACAGTGTTTAATAAATTTTATTGGATTCTAAAATATTTTTTGTATGAATGGCAGTAATAACTTTATTTCCATTCCTTTTATTAATTATGTCCTTTTCACATTTAAGAGACTTATGAATTGTAATTCTAATTCTAATTATATGGTTAAAATATTATATTTTTGTTTCCTATAGCATATGTAAATGAATATTTTGAAACATAATTTGAGTAAAATGTTAGATTGTCAACTAGTAGTTTACTCTTTTGATATCAGTTCCTAAATGGCAATTAAATAGATTCAGCAGATTAGCTTCTAGCTAGATAAAGTTTAGGGAAAAGCAATTAGTTGAGTTTACAAATTTGTAAGGAATTTGTGAATGATAAAATAAAAGTATCATTTGATTCACTTATGAAATCCGATCCTAAAATGTTGGAATTTTTATTTAGCATTAATAGTAATTTAATAAGCAATAAGTCACATTTACCTAGAATGTATAGAATTATTAGAATAGTTACTTTTTCTGATTTGACATTGTGGCTTTATTCTACAAAATTTAATAATGAAGGTATTTCAGATGTAAATAAAAATATTACTAAAATATGCAAGTAAAGCTACATCTTCACTTTATTGGAAATTATTCACTTGAAAGTATGTAAATAGAGCTTTTATAACTCCTCATACAGTTGCATTTATATATAAATTAAATATTAATTGCTGGAGATGTAAAAATGTTGGAAAAGGGTTGGATTCATATGGTGTTAGAAAGTAAAATATGTCCTTGTTGGACAGAGTTTAAAATATTTACTCAAGCATTGTGATCAAACAGATGTATTATTACTCATTTTTTGATCTTATTTAATGCTGCAGTTCCAGGTTTATTCCAGTGTCACAAATGCCTCTTGTATGGTCTGTTTTAGCTATAGCTAGGAAAGTAATCACAAAAAAATGGAAAAGTAAAACTATTCCACCATTTATAGAATTCATATATTTAGCTAAAAGTGTATGTAAAAAAGAATTCTCAGCTATTAAGATGAGAACCCCTAATGTCACACATCAATGTATACCTTAGCAAAATCAAGTAATTTACTTGAAAGGTATTAATGGTTTGATTATTTATGAAGAAAATCTTGTTATGGACTATTGTAAATAGTTGTATAGTTGTTCCATTTTAATATCCTTTTTGTTTTCATTTATTGTTATTGTTAACATTTAATACAAAGTTCTACATTGGTAAATGTCATTCTTCTAACAACTGTGAAACACTGATTTGTGTAATTTAAACATTGTATTTTTATTCAGAAATCCTCAGATCAGTATACAGCAGTTTGTTAAATTATTTGTTACATGTGACGTTCCAAAGACATGGCTGCTAACATTAACTTTTCAAATTGGAGTTCCTTTCTTTTTCATGTAGTTGTATTATGAAAGTGGAGACTGAAAATATAGTGCCAAAATACAGTAAGGGAAGGAATTTGAGAATCTGTTTGCTTAGTGTTGATTTTCAGATAATGGCAGCAAAAATCTGGTATTCTGTTGGAGTACAGGGGAGGTCTAGAATTAATGTGAGCTATTGGCATACCTTCCAACCTGTGGACATTTGAAAATAGGAGGAAAAACCCATGAAATGTAGGTACATAAAATCATCTAATTATCATAAAATGTGAATGCCAGATAAAACCTTACTCTTTCTGCTTCCTGTAGGAATGTAGGATACTATTCATAAATGCAGAGAGTGACATAATTGATGGACAAATAGAAACATGTTATAAAAGAGAGAGTGTAAAAAATGTAGACTTTAATGAATTGTTTTGTAAAATGTTACCACACACCAAGTCATTTATTTTTGCTTAAGAAAAAGGGAGATGTAAGATGTGTGCCCACATTCTTTAACTTATTGGTGCCACTAGTATGTTGGTCATATAGTATAATTTTCTGTGAAATAATCAACTACAAAAATCACAGGTGATGAGGAAGATTCCAAAAATTGTGTGACTGGGTAAATCATGCCTGAAAATAGGGACATTCCTCCAAACACATGTACATCATGTGCAGGGATAAATCAGGCCAAAAATAGTGACATTACTTCAAAATAGGGACACTTGAGAGTTATTATTTTCTGCCCCAATACCTTCAATCCATCTAGTTACTTCCACTATCAACCATTTATTCCCTGCTACAGGAGTGAGAGCCTTTTGTGGTATGAATGTTATACAGGTAGCCATGATAGACGTATTCCTTTTCTGGCTTAACCCCCTAACCCAGTTGTTGACATGAAGTTCTGCTCCTCCTTTCCCTGTAAGTATGTTTTTACCCAGACTCTGTAAAGGTTGATGCATGAACACAGCTTAGTAGAACCAAGCACACATTCCTTGCCATTAGTAATCTTGCCTTGCACCTCACCTTTCCAGTAGGTGTCAGCTTTGCAGGGAGCTGGGCCACCTTCATCTCCACAAGATGAGTGAACAGACATTGGCTATCCATTCCCTTTGTTTCCCATATGGCTCCTTCATTTTCCAATCAGTCTCCGGATATGGGGTTTGTATCCAAGGTTTCAAACTTCTGTGGTATGGGGCTGGGGTAGCCATATCCTGTTTTAGTAATTTTTATTCCTGACACTGAAAAGTGCTGGTAAAAAAAAAGACTTTTTATGGGCACTGAGGTGAAAGGTTGGTATATCTGTCTATTCTGAGTAAATCCACTGGCAATTTCCTTTCTGTCCCATACTAGAAATTTAGCTGTTTTGCTAATTAGCTGGCTATGAAAATTCTCTGTTTTTTCAATTCATTTTTATATTACTTCTTTGTAGTTAGAGTTGGGTATGATATCAAATTACATACTGTGTAATGTGCTGCATTGTATAAGAATACTTTTGTTATAAATGAGATGTTTGTTTTGTTTTTGAGATATTATTATGTTTTTATGGATGCTTGAATTTTTCAAATTTATAGTTGATACTGTTACTATTAATACAAGTATGTTACTAATTTATACCTTAACTGCAATTGTTTCATCTACATATTTAAATGGATTCAGTATACATTTTAACAATTTTTCTTAACTTTTGTTTGGAATCTGCTTGTATGAATTTCATCTGAGTTGTAAGTGAAACTGAGTTTAGCTGTTTGGCTGCTGTTTCTTGTGAGTGAGCATGTCTGTTTAATTTGTACAGATACAATATTTCTGTAGTTTGTGTTATTGTACAATAATTTGTACAGATACAGTATTTCTGTCATTTATGTTATTGTACAAGGTTTACAATTGCTTGTACTAACTGGTGCCTAAATGATGGCATAATTGTTAACTGTCCCGTGTAGTTCTGTTTGTTTAGTTAGTTCTGCTTTTCTCCCTATCTTTGCATTTTCAGCTTGTTGCTATTTCATATCTGTGCATTCTGCTTATACACATTTGCCAAAAGCATTTAAAAGCCATGTTTGACAAAAGCGTACAAACTCCCTGTGCTAGCTAACATTACTGACAAAATCAAATCTTAATAAAGAACTTAAATGCAAAATACATACATTAGCACATTTGCAACTTTTAAGACACTTAATTGTTTAGTAGATGAAGGAAGTCAACTTATCCTTTAGCAAGATGATGAGAATGTGCTACAGAAAAGTAGCAAACATTTGTTTTACTTTGAATAATAATGGTTTATTATAATGGCTTATTATCCCTAAAGCAGGTGCATTTTGACTTTGATTTCAAATGATGATTCAGACCTTTCCTAAAGGTAACAGGCTACTGCGTTTTTTGGTGAAATCTGATGTAAAGGACTTAATTTAGAGAATGCCAATTCACTTTTCTTAATGTTGAGTATGCTGACAGTAGAATCACTATATCTTTTTATTAATGTGAAGGTGTGGTAAAGTGAAGTTTGCTGAATAATATCCGACAGATTTGAATGTTTTTTTTTTTTCTCTTGGTGATTGTTACTGATCTGACATGCATCTGAGCATTTTTCTCCGGCCTCCGCTCAAACAGGCAGGCTCTGGAACCCCTGGTCATCCGTCCCCGGTCAAAAAATAAAATAAAATAAATAAAATGTTATCTTACTCCATCTGTGGAGACGTACCTGTTTTCGCCCATTAACTGAGGAAGTTAATTTACAGGTTTTATTTAAGCAGTTTTTGTATACTATTTGCAGTGTACCGAGATACTGAAACAAGCAAGAGGAAAAATTTGTTCTGACTTTGGAATAAGCAGGTTTTCCCATTTGTTCCTGATGCCTTTGAGGTAGGAAGATAGGTGATCCCAAAAGCCACCTTTTAACTGTGTTATGTATTAGCAGCAGTCTGTGTGTGATATGAGAAATTAAGGCACAAGTCAAATCAGACTTCATGCTACTTAAGGTAGCGAATGTAAAGCACAGAAGCATTGCATGAATCAACAGTTGTCAAGAAATGGAGCCTTAGAAGGCTTTTTTTGCTGTCCGTAAAAAATGAGGCTTGAGTCTTATTTACATTTACCATTACCCTTTGTAAGGACTCCAGCTCTAAGTTTTGAAAATAAAAATTAAATGCTGGGCCAATTTCAGATTCACTGACATTATAGTCCTTCATGAACAGCCACAGTGTACCATTATTAGAGTGTGTTGTCCCTACCTCCATTATGATGTTGCACTGCTTAGTGATGCAAAATGGAAAAAAAGGTACCTAAGCACCGAGCTTTGCTGTGGTCTTGATTTAATCACTGTATGAACAGAACTGAGGTGTGTGAAAGAGACTATAATTATCCAGAAAGCAAGATATCTCCTAAACAAGGTAATATGTCTGGCCCAAACGATAGCTCCCTAACAGCCATAGCAAATGTTCTCTTTATGTCAACAAAAAGAGCACCAATTGGAAGTTCACACTATATATTGGGTAAGTGGAATCAGTGACCAAAGACAGAGCTTTGCCCTTCTTTCGAAAAAAAGAGCTGGATTGGGGCCAGAAGTACTTTTTTTTTAAACAAACTCCATCACTTGCTTTTCCACAATGCCTTTCAAAGATTTTAAGTCCTTTTAAGATTCCTCTTGAAGAGAGTCAATGAGGGACTCTGCCTAACCTGGACTGGGATTTTATTCCAGAGTGAAAGGAGACTCTGGGTTATGAATCTGTCTCTCCAGCATGTACTATTTATTTCAGTGCTGAGGTTCAAGTCTCTCAAGCGCATAGCTCGATGGGATTTGGATTTTCTGAGGTGCAGCATGTCCATTAATTCCGGGTTGGACATGGCTTTATATGTCAGGCACAGATCGCCTCTGAGCAGGCGGTATGCCACTGAGTAGAGCTGGAGTTTCTTTAACCGGGCAGCATATGGCATCTGTTTGAGCCCTTTGATCCTCTTGGTGAGGTACTTTTCAGGTCTTTCCAGTTGCTGCAGGTATCTGGTAAGGTACATCCCAAAAGGGGCATTGTACTCAATTATGGGCCTGATGAGGGATGAGTAAAGAGGCACATGACCTCCCCTGATCTAGATGTGAATCCCTTCATGATTAGAAGGGCTATATAAAATGTTTTTCTAACCACTTTGGCCACGTGGTTGTCAAATGAAAGATTGCTATCAATTTGGGTCCCCAGGTCCCGAATTACTTCTGTACTTAATGGATTACCACCTATGTGGTAATTTGTGGGCACTTTGTTTTTGCCAAAGGGGATGAGTATACACTTTTTGGCGTTTAGCTTGAGGCCATGGCTCTGGCACCAGTTGTCTGTTTCTATGAGGCCCATTTGGAGGATGCTTGTGTCGGCTGGAGAGTCTGTTATGGCACCCAGTTTGCAGTCCTCTGCAAACTTGATCAGCCACAGTCCTTCCGTGTTGGCCTGTACCGCCGAGAAATATATACTGAACAAGGGAGGTTCCAGGACTGAGCCTTGTGGGACGCCACTTGTAACTGGTTTGGAGTCTGACATGGCTCCAGCAATTCTAACCATGTGGGTTCTGTCCTTGAGCCAGTTTGCAACCCATCTAGTGACATAGGGGTTTATATTTAAGCTGGTGAGCTTATCTATAATGCCCGAGTGGGGTATTGTATCGAAGGCTTTTGCAAGGTCCAGGTAGGCTGTGTGGACCACCTTCTCATCAATGGCCTTGGTGACTGTTTCAAAGAAATCGACCAGGTTTGAGGCAATAGTTTTGGGGCAATAGTTTCCAGGATCCGTTGAGGCACCACCTTTGTGGAGAGGGACCACTGTTGCTGTACGCCACTCTTTGGGTGCATATCCTGTAGTAAGGCTGAGATTGAACAGTAGTTTTAGGTTTGGGTTTAGCTCTTCTTGGAGTTCATGTAGAATGCAGCCCGGGACACCGTATGGTCCCATTGATGCTGTGTTTTTTGCTTTGGAGAGGGCGGCTCTTACCTGAGCATCTGAGATGTCAGGGGGGCAGCACTCTGCTGGGATAGATATTTGCCCTTTTGGCGGGGAGGAGGGGGAGAAGTTTGCGCTGAACCTGTCCACTAGGATGTTGGCAATGTCTGTGGGTTCGGTGTATTTTTTGTCATTTTGGACTAATTCTGAGCATCTCTGGGAATTCCAACCCAGGTTTCTAACATAACTAAAGAAAGCCTTATGATTATCCTTAGTGTCCTGTGCAATTTTTCTCTCGAAGCTGGCCTTAGACGATTTTATGAGTGCCCGTAGTTTTTTGCTAATACTGATCAGAGATGCCTTCCCTTTTTGGGATTTTGCTCTCTCATGTAGTAGCTTCCTCCTTCTATTGTATAGTTTGTTTATGGCTGGGGTCCACCAGACAGGACGTCTGCCTTTGGAGGATTGGGTCTTGGTTTTATTTGGGATTGCATGATCCATGCATTCCTGAAGGTGTTCATAAAATGCATTTATAAAGGATTCTGCAGAGTGGGTCGTATTTTACACAGGCCCGGGGGCTTTGAAGGATTCCACCTCGGTTTTGAGGAGTGTGAGAAGTTTTTCACTGTGGTTTTCTGGGCAGGGGGTGGGGTCGGGATGTGAATATCCAGTGAGATTAGTTTATGGTCTGATCTTACCAGTGAGGGATACACTTCTGGTCTGGAGCATAGAGTGCCCATGTTGGTGATGATCAGGTCCAGTATGTTTTCCCCTCTTGTGGGAGTGGTAACAAGTTGTTCCATAGCATTTGAGTTTATAAATTCTAGGAACCTTTGGGCTAGGGTGTTGGAGCTAGAGTAATGCTCCCAGTCTATGTTTGGGTAGTTGAAGTCACCCAATATAATGGTGTTTGGAGAGACCTTCATATTTTCCAGTGTTCTCAGGAAGGCCGAGTATCATTTTTATTGCATAATAGATATTAACATTATTGCCATGGAACATAAACAGGATAATAAGTAAAGAGCACAAGGCTTTTTGGTTGGTGATAAATTATGATACATTATATTGCATTGCTTCAGGAAATGCAGCTCAATCATATTTTAACACCTTTATTAAATTATCACTTAAGACATAGCTAAACATATATACACACACAGATGTGTGTGTGTGTGTGTGTGTGTGTGTGTGTGTGTGTGTGTGTGTGTGTGTGTATGTATATGTACAGGTATGCAGGTGTTAAGGACCTGAATTCCCTATATTTGATCTGATCTGTTCCTCATAATATCTGTTGTTTCTAAATGTTGCAATGCTTAATATTTGATGATGCAGTGGTAGTATTGGCTGCAGGGTCTTGCAATTTTCTAAGTTTATAAGATGAATATTTGACATTTGTCCTTAGAACTGAATTCACTGAATATGTCTGAGGGCTGTATTCCCTCATTACTGGGTTTGTCCAGGTGTTTTGTGCTAAGAGGTTTACAGCTATGGTGAGAACTGAATTCACTAAATGATAGCCATTTAAGTTTCAGTCTTCCTCTCTTTCACAAAGCAGCTGATATGGCGTAGTGGTATGTTGCTCTGACTGTTTTGCACAGGACATTGGCAGTAAAATGTATGGTGGTAACACAGCATTTTTCTTTCACAAAGCAGGTGATTTGGCATAGTGGTATGTTGCTCTGACACTTTTGCACAGGGACCTTGGCAGTAAAATGTATGGTGGTAACACAGCATTTTCTACAACTGTCCAAGATTATACAAGCAATGTTTAATGTGTCCCTGACAGATTTCTTGTGCTGCAAAGTTGAGATGCAGTTGAGTATTGAATAGATTTTACAAGGAGCTGAGAGCTGCAGGGGAAGAGTGCTGCTTATGGAAAATCAGCTTGCAATGTTAATAGCACAACAGGTTGTGTACTTGCTTTTGATGCAGAAGGTTGTTGGTTCTACTCCCACAAGGGGTGAATGCTGCTGTACTGAAAAGTTGATACTAACTATGAGCCTGTTATCTTGTTTGCCATCCATTTCCTATATTTACTGATAATGGTGGATTGTAGAAGTTTGAGTAGACTTTGATGAAGGAAATGTTCTTTGTCATTATTGGTGCATGCAATGTGGGTTTCAATGCTGTTTCAATGAATGTGAGTTTCAAGGGCAGTTCACTTTCATTAAAGTGTTTAGCAGAAGTGAGGCTTGTGCTGTAAAATGCAAAATAAAAGTTCAAATGAACTTCGTTCTTGTAATAGGAATCCATATATATATATATATATATATATATATATATATATATGTATGAAAACAAACCATATAACAAGTTGACCGTTGCAAACATTATATATCACATACATGGTTTTGTACAATTATCAATCCAACATTACATAAATTGCTCAGTGTGTCCATTCCCTTAAACTTAGTTCCTCCTCCGAAGCTTTATTCTGCATGCGTTGTTCCCACAATTTCCATTTTCTATGTAGTTTTTCCTACGTTTTCTAAAGATCCCACTTACAGTTCATTTAGCGCTGTTACACTATTCAGTAGTTTAAATACAGTTAGTTTATACTTTGATTTCCATTTTCTAGTAATTGCTTATTTAGCAGCCACCAGAATTAAATTTTGCAAAGCCTTACTATGTCTAGGCAGTTCAGATCCTGTATCCCAGCCATACCTCTCAACTGTACAGATTTTTGCAGAATGTCCAGATTTTTGCCTCATATTTGTGGTCTCTTTTTCATAAAATTGTGGTTTTCAGGCAAATTAGTGGCAAATCATTAAAGACTGAAATTAAAAAATAATGACGGATGTTTGAGTTTTAGACTTCATACCTTCAGAAAATTCATGGTAATGCAGAGCCTGCTATTCTATAAACTTTACAAGTTTGTAAGAGCAATATTTAAAAAATTGTCCTTGTTTTGGGCCTTTGTCCCACTTCTTTGTATGGCTTTGTCCAGATTTCTTGATCTGAGGTTGGAGGTATGACAAAATCACAGTCAGCCAAAGACATTTCAAATTGTGACATACTTGTTGCACCCCACTCCCCATGTAGTGACTCTGGATGTGTAGGCAAGGAGTAGTTATGCAGTGTAAATGTGCAGGGTATCTCCCCATCCAAGGTAGACACAAGTACACTTTTCATCTGTCCTTGATCTGTTGATTTATGCTTATTACTCAAAGTGCCTGTTGCTCTGTGTTTAAGTAGCAATACTTTAATGACCATCAGTTAAGCTTGGCTGAGACTGTAAGATGCAAGTAAGCTTTAATAAGCATACTGTTAAAGAATTGCCAACATTGAAAGCCTTTCTGTTGTTGCCATGTAGAGAATACTTAACTAGATAATGTATAAGCCTTGGGTATTGAAATGCATATGACAGTATTTGTAATAAAGGACAGGATTACATTATTTTAAGAAACTCATTACATTTGGAGACTTCCAGTCATCTCTGCAGGCTTTAACCGTAAACTAAACAGAATGCCAATCGTGTGGTCCATAACCTGTACAGTAATCCTTGTAAGCAATGTATCTTGAGCTTATTTCTTGTTTGCTTTTCATTTTACTTTGATCATGTTTTCCCCATGAAACAAGTAGATAGTTGTCAGGCAGCAGGTCTTTTTGGATAAGGAACATTTTTACAAGTGGGGCATCAGAGATTTCTACTTTCAGCATGTTACTTGGTACTTTAATAAAGCTGAATATAAATTATAATTAGAACTGCAGTGCATTCATGCCTCACAACCTTTTTGTTTCCATCTAGATATTAAGTAAGCTGTCATGCAGCCAATGCATTGAAATATTTTTATTCTTCTACACTTCATTTTGTCTTGATTGGACTCTCATATTGGCACCTTGAGCATAGCTCCCCCCCTTTCTAGTTGACCCCACCCATTCAGCTGTCTCCTGTAGCCCCCCTTTGATTTGAAGTCACCAGCTGCCACTGCCTCCTAGCCTTTACCAACACCATAAACTGTAATCGCAACAATAATTATATATCCTCAGCCCTCTTCTTGGATCTTTCCAATGCATTCGATATGGCTGATCACCAACTTTTAATCCACACCCTGCAAACATTCTGTCTAGATACTAGAGCCCTTCAGTGGTTTCAATCCTACCTGAATGGTCGACAGCAGGCTGTCCTGTGGCAGAACAAACTCTCTAATCTTCTACCTAACACCCTTGGAGTATCACAAGGCTATATACTAGGGCCTTTGCTGTTCTCCATCTTCATTAACTACCTTTATACTGTCATCCCAAAAGTCAGCTGTATCCAGTATGCTGATGACTCTACTCTGATTTGCTCGGCCACATCTCCAATAGAGTTATGAACAGCTACCCAGACCACCTTTAATACAATAGAAAACTGGCTTTCTGAAAGTTGTCTGATCCTAAATCCCAAAAAAACTAAAATGCTGTTATTTTCACTAACACGTAGGTCTACCGCTTTCACCTTTACCATAAATTCAAATGATGGCACAATAATCTCCCCTGACCCATCTACAAAATATTAGGTGTCATCATAGATAATCTAAAATTCGACCTACATGTTAACCAAACTATCAAAACCATCAATAAAAAACTAGGGTCACTTTATGGAATAAAAGCCTTCCTAACCCCTGCAGCTAAAATTGCCATAGCTCGCTCTCACCTTCTTTCACCCCTTCTGTATGCATCACCTCTACTCTCGAATTTAAACAAGACTGTCCTTAACAAACTCTCAATTTACTACAGCCACATTGCCAGGTTTGCCACTGGGCTGTCTTTTAGGACACATCAGTGCATCAATCTAAATCAGCTTGGGTGGCTTGAACTACCCAGTATAACCAACTGATTATGGCCTATAAAATCCTGTATAATCCAGACAATACTCCTACACTTAAAAATATTATCCCCCCCTATAACAATCCTAGACCGCTTTGATCCTCTAACAAACTACTAATTCAGACTAGCAAAACTAATAACACAGCCAGTGACGCTCTCTTTGCAAACTCTGTAAGTAGACCCTGGGACTCTCTTCTAGCTGATATTACCTTACTTTCTACCTTAGGTCAATTTAAAACTAGACTCAAACAACATTTGCCACTTAACTGGCTATGTCAATGTATCAAGCCTGGTTAACTCTCTCTAGAATGTGTAAAAATCTGTTAACCAGTTTACTGTTTAATTTAATTTAATCCTGATTTACGCTCGGGATTAACTCTAACCTGTGGAACTTGTTTAACTTGCTTACTTATGTAATGACTGTAAATAGTCTGTTTTTAATATGTAATGCTGTATCTGCTTACCCTTGGAGCTTTTCTCCCTGGGCCTCCGCTGAAAATGGACATGCATCCAGTCGGACTATCCCGGTCAACAAGTGTAAAATAAATAAAATAAATACTCCCAAAACATATATTCCCAGTTACCTCTTCCTTTCGCATCACACGTCCAACATTTGCCATCTACCTGACAAAAATTTTTTTGGAGTCTGCTTGGGGTATAAAAATAACTATGCAAGCACTTCCAAACAAAATTCCTTAATCTGCATATTTGGAAGCCATACATATGTCCTTCCATTGTTTCCTTGTGAATTGCTTATCCAGTCTTTCTTCCCAATTTTTTTTAACATCCTCTGATTGGTTCCTAGACTTATTGTGCAGTATTTTATATGCCCAGCTAGTTAACCCTTTTTAACAGCAGCTTCTGCTCTAGATTATACTGAAAACTCTACCAAAGCAGGTCTTTCACTTAGGGTTTCTCCTATCCCTTTTTCTTTGCCTATAATCTGATATCAGTCTGTGATATGAAAAGCAGTCTCTAGTTTGCAGTCCAAATGTCTTCTTGGTCTTTTTCATTGTTATCTTTCCCTCTTTCATTATTTACTCCCAATACCTTAGTTCCTTTGCAAGTTTTCTCTAATAAATTCTAGCCCCCTCTTGCCTATTCTCTGTACCTCTATCTGCAGTCATCCCTTTCAGCAGAATCTCATTTCTCCATTCCTGTGTGGCTTAGTTCTTAGAATGCTTTCTGCTACTTTATGAATATAATATTCTGTATGGATGTTGTTATTCTCCTTAAGAATCTGCATCCACAAACCCATTCTCTCCTTATTTCTTGAATTTCCTCCTCGCTTCATCTTTGTCCCTTTCCATTTAGAATTCTAGATTTCTGCTTCTGTTATGCATAGAAGCCTCAATTGTCTAGCTGTACAATATCCAATCAAATCAGGTAATCCTAAACTACCTTGTTCTATTGGAAGGATCACCATATCTCACATAACCCTTGCTCTCTTACCCTCCTAGATAAAACCCTTCAAATATATATTAATTACTATCCACAACTTCTCCTCTGGTTGATAAAAATATGCCTGACCTGTGTACAAAATTAAAGGGGCTAAAATAGTTTCACTGCTTGTATCTTGCTATCCATATCCTTAAACAAAAGATTCCATTTTCTCCTTTTTTATATTATCTTTTGTTTAGTTTCTTCCCACACATCCACAGCTGCTGTAGCAGAATTCTTTTTAATCCATACTAGTAAATACTTCCTTCTATTATGTCTCCATAAATATGGGTATTGTTAAGCCAATTCTTGTGGGGATACATAGTTTACAGCTATAGCCTTTGTTTTGGCTTCATTAATTTTACATCCTGAAAAAAAAAACTTGAAACTGTCTCAGAATGGTCCACCAGACTGTGAGATGTCCTTTTCTGGTTTCATCAGCTGAAAATAATATTGTCTCATCTAAAATTATGCCACATTTTTCATGATTACCATACTGATTTTATCCTTGGATTTCTGAGCCCCTTATTTTCTTTGCCAATGGCTGTAAATATAATGCAAATAACAAAGGGGAAAGAGGACACCCCTGCCAGGTTTCTCTGTTCAGACACAACTTATCAGAGAGGAACCCTCCCACTTTAAATTTTGTCTCCTGTCTCTTATTTATCGTACTACTTAACCTTACTACTTTATCAGGGAATGCAAATGATTTCATTGTCCTATTCATAAAATCCCATTCTGTTGAATGCTTTCTGTGCATCAAGACCCACCATCAGTGATATTTTCTTACATTCTGCTTCCCTCTGGATCATTGTTGTTATGTTAATGTTATCAAATGTTTTCCTTCTCTCCACAAAACTACATTGATTCATATCTATCAATGCTGGTAACACTTTGGCTTTATATTAGCTATTACAGATCTAAACACTGTATAATCCTGTTTTTTATATGTATCTGGGTCTGATGGGTGTTCTTTAGGTATTATATCCGCAACAGCTTTCTTCCAAGATGTTTATACTTCCCCTCCTTTAAAAGTACTGTTAAAACAAAATCTTCCAGATATTTACCACTTTCTTTCATCCTAGAGTCTAGATGTCCAAAGGAATGCCATTTATTTCTGGAATTTTTCCTGCAGATTGATTATATGTCACCATTTCATCTTATCTCCTCCTATCTTAACTCTTAATGGTTGAGCCTCATCTACCTCTAAAATTGGTGCACATAAGTCTTCCATAAATATTTCCAGTTGTACTTTTTTCTTGATTTCCACATTCCTCTGCTTTATGTAAATTTTCATAAAATTTCTGAAATACCTTTTAGTACCTCCAGTGGATCCATGGTTATTTTTCTTGTTGTAGACACCCTAAGTCTGGCAACAATCCTTTCTACTTTTTGTTGCCTAAGTCCTTGGCTATGAGTTTTTGGGCTCTGGAGTTATCAAAAAACAATTACTTAACAGCAGTTTTTCTAAACTTGTGCATATTATGTTGATTTTCCCTTATTTTCTCTTTAGCACTCTGCAGTTGCACATTTACTTGTGCTGTGACATTCCCCTTATTCTGCAGTTCTTTACACTTTGTCAGCCACTGTAAAAATTCATGTTACTTCTTAATCGTAGCTCTTGTTCTTTTATTTCTACTCTATTTTAACTCCACTTTTATTTTAGCTCACTCACTAGCTACAACTTATGAAGACATTTCTGTCTTCCACAATAGTTCTCAAGAAATTTCCACTACTCTTAAATTCCTCTCATTTTAAAAGTTAGGTGGGGAAATGCCAGTGTTCCATTTTTACTTCATTACCCTGCATTCTTTGTCTTGGTTGTTATTGGTGCATGGTGTGCAATAGTTATTGCCTGTATTGTATGTTGAAGCTTTTAATTAAATGCACATGTTCCTGTAAAGTATAATTTATGTTTGGTCTAGCACAGTTATTGTACCTTAGGATTAATACAGAGTAATGAATTCACATCTTATGTGTATCTGTTATGAGTCTACTTCAGTAAACTGAAATACCATTTACCCGAAATTCAGATAACCAAGACAAAAGGCCAAAAGCACAAGAGCACTGATGTCCTGGAACACTGACTCGCCACTCCAGGTAAGTAAACACTTGTCTGTCCTGTTGAACTTTGCCCCTTACCCTGCGGCAGTGTGATCTCGGAGTTCGTATACTTAGTTAGGAGGCATGTGGGGGGCACAACCCCCACATAGGGGGGTGTGGGAGTGAAGCCCTCCACATTGGCGGGTTTGTTTTCATTTGTTTTGTTTGTTTTTAAGGATGGCCATGTATTTACTTACCTGGAGTAGTAAGTCGGTGTTCCGGAACATTGGTGTTCTCTTGCTGTTGCCCTTTTCATCTCGGTTATCTGGGTTTCAGGTAAGTAGCATTTTGGTCTACTGAAGTAGACCCACCTATTATATATATATCTATGACAACTTTCTAAAAAAAGAAGTTATGTACTCACCATAATGTTCCATCTGAGCTAGGTACGTCATTTGTCTGCAACCTGTGGGTATCGGATCCGACCTCGGATCCGAGCCGGCAGCTTTCCAAGCTACAAGATCCGAGCTCCTAGCTCCTCCCCTACCCATAATCCCCTGCTACATGCTGTATTACCTCAGATCGATTTTTGCCCCATCATACAACTCATAACCTCGACAGAGGAATACACCAGATCGAACTCCTCACAAGAGAATTTCAGGTGACCAGAGATCCCGACAAAGGTTCGGGGGATGGCAAGGGGGGTCGGTTGCAGACAAATGAAGTACCTACTCGGATAGAACGTTATGGTGAGTACATAACTTCTTTTATCTGAAGTAGTTACTTCATTTTCTCTGCAACCTGTGGGACAGTCCCCAGCTACCTAGGAAAAAACCTGGGTGGCCTTCACGGAAGGATATTTTCCGAAGCACAGCGGAGCCAAAGGAAGCCCTACTTCTCGAAATTATATCTCGTTTATAATGAGGAATGAACGTATGAGAAGAGGACCAGGTAGCTGCTGAACATATGTCATCCAAGGGAACCCTGGACCAAAAGGCTGCTGAGGTGGCCATAGACCTTGTAGAATGAGCGTGAATTCCAATAGGAGCTGGTTTGCCTGAAGATATATACCCGTGAATTATGCACTGACAAATCCAATTTGCTAAGGTCACTTTGGAAATGGCTCTACCCATGGTTGATTTTGCAAAGGACACAAACAACTGGTCCGACTTGCGAAAATCCTTAGTCCTGTGCAAGTAAAAACGCAGTTGTTTGTGTACATCCAGTTTATGCAATTTGTATTCCCCTCTATTCTGAAAATTTGGGAAGAACACGGGTAAATTTATTGATTGATTGATATTTGACTCTGAAGCCACCTTAGGTACAAAAGATGGGTTAGTCCTGAGGGACACTCTAGCCTTGTGAAAAATGAGGTAAGGGGGTTTCATACACAGTGCTTGAAGTTCTGAAACCCTCTTGGCCGAAGTAATAGCCACCAAAAATGCCGTTTTCCAAAACAAGAATTTTAACGGAACTGAGGCCGCAGGCTCAAAGGGTGGACTTGTCAGGGCTTGTAGGACTAAAGTCAAATCCCATGGGGGCACTACAGCTTTCACAGGTGGCTTCAAAAGAAAGATGCCCCGCAAGAAAGTTTTGCATAATTTTGTAGATGCCAAGGAACCTAAGCCATCTCCTACATGAAAATGGGAGATGGCTGCCAACTGCACCCTAACCGTAGAAGCACTTGCTCCCTGCCAAAAAATCAGCGACAGGAAGTCCAGAATAGTCGGAATAGGAACTGTAAGTGGATCCAGGCTCTTGTCTTTAGCCCAGACGGAGAAACGTTTCCATTTACTATTGTAAAATTTTCTGGTAGCCAGCTTATGAGCCGCGACCAGTATGGCCTTCACAGGAGATGAGATACCGGGAGTCCTTGCCATCAGTGGAACTGGATCAACCAAGCCGCAAGCTTGAGGTTCACCAGGTTCGGGGTTTGGTATCCTGCAGGATGCAAGATCAGGTCTGGAATGGTTTCCAGTATCCATGGAGGAGTCACACTGCGAGACCGCAGATAAGGGAACCAGATCTGGCGAGGCCAGAACGGGGCTATGAGGATAACTCTGCTCCCCAACCGACAGGCTTTCTGTATGAACTTTATCATAAGCGGGAGGGGGGGCTAAGCATAAAGGAGACCGGGAGGCCAAGCATGAACTAGAGCGTCTCTGGGATTTTCCCCTTTGGGGGGAAGTATTGCGAAGTACTTGCTGCATTTTGTGTTTAATGGAGAAGCAAAAAGATTGCAGTGAGGCCAGGGCTAACTTCAGGCATCGAGCTGGCGGACTGCAGCCCCTCAAAAAAAATAAAAAGAAAAAAAAAAAAAATGATTTTGAAAGAGATTACTCTGGCTACTGTCGCTCTATGGACTGTATTCCCCATTATTGGCTTCGTCCAGGTTTTTTGTGCTAAGGGACAGCTATGTAGAACTGAATTCACTGAATATGTTATGTTTGAGGCTCCCTTCCTCATTACTGGGTTTGTCAGGTGTTTTGTACTAAGAGGTTGACAGCTATGGTGAGAACTGAATTAAATGATAAAATGATAGCCATTTAAGTTCTCTCTTTTACTAGCTTATCATTTTTAATGTAATATAGGCAATTTATTCCTGAGGGGCAACAGACACTTTATTTTTTTGAAACCATGAAATATATAAAGGTGATTGCTAGCAGCAACTTCGCTTCCATTATATCTTTTTTTTTTAATTAATTATTAATTACTTTGATGACATCAGATATTTTGCGATAATGGACTGTAGGGTGTTGCATTGTGCATATTTACTGTGGACTGTAGGGTGTAAATTGTGCATATTTACTGATAATGGTGGACTGTGGAATTGTGCATATTTACTAATAATGGTGGATGGTGGACTGTAGTATATTAAAACTAATTACTATGGTTACTAATATATTGGGACTGTGGTAGTTGTCCATTTTCATAAAATTGTGTTTTTGGCAAATTAGTGACATCACTAAAGACTGAAGTTAGAAAATGACAGACATTTGAGTTTCAGATTTTATACCCTTCAGAAAATTCATACTAATGCAAGACCTATTCTATTATCTTTCTAAGTTTATTAGAATAATATTTTAAAAATTGTCATATTGTTGGCCTTTGTCCCACTTCTGTGTATAGCTTTGTCTAGATTTCTTGAGGTTGGGTATGACAAATGTGTCAGGGCCATCACAGTCAGCAGAGAATTTCAAATTTGTGACATGCTTGTTGCACCCCACTCCCCATGTAGTGGACTCTGTGTGTCTTTTTGGATAGAAACATTTTTACAAGTTTTTCATGCCTCACAACCTTTTGTTTCCATCTAGATATTAAGTAAGCTGTCATGCAGAAATGCATTAGTGAGGCCAACCCCATTTGCGGAAGATCTGCTTTGCAACAGATGGATTGAGAGACCACTCATACAGAGTGAGAATTACTCGACTCAGTTTGTCCGCTAATATGTTGGACCATCCCAGAATGTGCGTTGCTACCAGAAACCAGTTGGTGGATATCGCCCATTCCCAAACTCTCATAGCCTCTCGACAAAGGGGGTAAGACCTGGTTCCTCCCTGTTTATGTACCAGACTACTGACATGTTGTCCGTCTGGATTGCAATAGTCCCCAGAGGGAGAAGGTCTTGGAGAGCTTGCAATGCTAGAAGCACCGCCCTCATTTCTAGGACATTGATATGCAAAGCGGTCTCTAGGGAAGTCCACGTGCCTTGGACGGTTCTGCCCGAACAATGCCCCCCCCCACCCGAGGCGAGAAGCATCCGTGGTCAACGTAGCTTGGGGCGGGGGAATCACAAAGGGTCTCCCTTACCTCAGTTCTCGTGCGTGGAGCCACCAAAGAAGGGAGTCCTTGCAAACTCTGCTCAGTGGTATTGGAGTGTTCAACGGGTGGAGTAATAGTGACCACTGAACTTGAAGGGTCCACTGCAATACCCTCATCCTCAGACGTGCATGAAGGGAGAGACCGATTGCCGCTGCCATAGACCCTAGTGCCCTCAGGACTAACTTCGCTACCGGAGCAGGACTCTGAAGAAGGGCTAGTACCTGAAACGACAAGCTGCTCAGCCTGTCTGAAGTTAGAGTAGCTCGAGAGATATGGGTACCCAACCTGGCCCCTATGAACTCCAGGACCTGAACGGGGCAAAAAGGATTTCTGTAGATTCACTGAGATGCCGAAGCTCTGGGCAAGAGTCAGAGCTTAATCTCTTGCCACGCAGAGCTGATGCCTGTTGGTGGCAGTAAGGAGCCAATCATCTAGGTACGGGAAGACCTGAATGCCCTGAAGTCTCAGGTGGGCTGCAACCACTGCCATGACTTTGAACACCCTGGGGGCTGAGGTGAGGCCGAATGGAAGAACCCTGAACTGACAATGACTGGCTCCCAGCCGGAAGTGGAGAAACCTTCTGGATCGTCTGTCCATTAAAATGTGGTAGTACGCATCCTTGAGGTCTATAGAGCACATCCAGTCGTTCTCCCGCAGGAAGGGGAGAATTGATTGGAGGGTGACCATCTGGAATTTCTCCTTGGGAATGAACAGGTTCAGAGCGGAAAGGTCTAGGATGGGTCTTAAGTCCCGCGTCTTCTTTGGCACCAAAAAGAACCTGGAGTAATAACCCAATCCGGACTGATCTGGGGGGACGGGCTGGATGGCTCTTTTTTCTAGCAACTTCGACACTTCTGAAGCCACTGCCTCCCTCTGATCGGGTGGTACATCGGGGAGGCGTCTGGTCATGGGGGGAAGATTTATGAAGGAGATGGAGTAACCTCTGGATATGATACGGAGCACCCATCGATCTGTCGTAATGGACTCCCAATTTGACAGGTGCTCTGTCAACCGCCCCCCGACTGCCTCCAGAGAGGGACAGCCGGGTAAGCCCTCAGGGCTGCTGTGCAGGCCTGTCTGAGAAAGGTTCTCTAGACCCGAAGTTACGCGGTCCCCCTCTGCCTCTGGGCCGGCTCCCACCTTGCCCTCCTCTGCCTCTAGAGGACGAGGGGTCCGAAGCTGGATGGGACTGCTGAGACTTGTGGAACCACAGCTTATTTTGTCCCCTCTGATTCCTTGAAAAGGATCGTTGGGGATTAGAGAAGCAGACTCGGTAGACAGCACCTTCCCGTCCTTCTCGCTTTGGACCAGTGTTTCGCGAATGGTCTTGCCGAAAAGCGAAGACCCGTCAAAGGACGCATTCACAAAGGACGCCTTGAAGGGATCCATGAAATCGCAAAGACGGAGCCAGGCATGATGCTGCAAGACGACCCCGGCTCCACTGGCCCTAGCGGCTCCCTCCGTAGAATGGGAGAGTAGCCACATGGACGTGTTGGATATGGATTTTAGAGTGGCCATACGAGTCAAAAAAACATTCTTGTCCTCGACCGACATGGACTCCGGGGGGGGGGGGCTGCAGTGTATTCCTTAATCAAGTCTTGCTGTAGCCTAATGGTATGTGCCATATAGTTCACCACCCTTATCGAGAAGGTCGCTGAAGCAAACCTCCACTTCCCAATGCAGTCCAGCGCTCGAGATTACTTATCCGGTGGGTGAACCGAAGAACTCTCCTGTACGAGTTCTCTCTTGGTGGCAGCCACCACCAACATGGCATCAACAGGAGATCCCTTGGCCCAAGACTGTCTATCCGCTGGGGGGCTAAGGACTTTATCGGGTCATCTCGGGATTGGCTCCACGGTGTCTAGCTCCTTCCACTCCCTGGTAGTAATTAAGTCTACCAGGGGGTCAGCTGGAGGAGACACCCAGGAGGTAGACGGGCCTGCTTCAAACGCCTCCAGGAACATTGATTCATCCACAGAAGGTTTTTGGGCAGACCACCCCCCTCTAATACGCAACATTTCCATGCTTCAGGGGGTGACCTTGGGGAACCTTCCCCTTCATCTAAATCCGTGTCCATGGTGACGGACTCAGGGGAGTCCAGGTGCCTCCTTTTACACCTACATTTACGAGGGACCTCCTCGGTGGGACTGTCCGAAGAGGGCTCGTCAACGGGTTCTTGTTCCTCCAAGGGAACCAGCTGGAGGGCTTGAGCAGGCTGTCCCGATGGTCGGATGACAGAGGATAGACCCACATGCAGCGGGGGTACGGGAGGATCCAAAGCCCGAACCGGGGACCTGGAGGACCTCGACAGTACCCTCTTCACTACCTCAAAAGCCAGAGGAGAACTACTCTCGCCAGGCTCCCAAAGTAGTCTCCTCGGCTCCGAGGTAGGGATCGGGGTCGGGACCGATGCAGTCGGAGCCGAGAGAGAGGTGTGCTCCGAGCCCAGCGGCGCCGAAGACACACCAACTCCCACAGATCCGACGCTCAGCCCTCGGCCCCAAGAACTCTGATCCAACACACTCGAGGGCACAGTCGGCGTCGAAGAGACCAGAGCTATCGGCGCCAAAGAATCCCCGGATTCGATAACTCCGAGACCTGAAAACGAGTCTGAGAAGGAGTGATTGGAGCAAAAATGGGGGCCACACCCCCCCCCAGAGGGGAGGAAGGCAAAAGCAGCCCCATCTGCATTTGGGTCTGTATGAATCGACGCATCTTCTGATCCATGTCTGAGTCGGTGAGGCTTCTGGTCGACCTAGAAGAAGTCGTCGAGGCGGGCCGGGAGGGCCACCTCGATGACCTCTAGGGAGACCGGTACTCCTCCTCTGGCTCTGGCGAAAAACTAGGCGAACGGAACCGAGAGGGGGAGGATCCGGTGACCCTCAAGGGAGACCTAGCCAGCTTAGATGGTGAGGCTGAGAGTTGAGTCTCAGCCCGCCTTTTGTGAGACTTGTGCCCTTCCTTGTCCTTGTGCCTCTTCTCTTTGGAGGAAGAGGCACCAGAGTCCCCCGAGCTCAAACCCAAAGAGGGAGGTTGAGTTCCCGGTTGAGCAGGGGGAGCAGAAGGCACCGGGGCTGCCGAGGCAGCCTGAGTCTGAGCGGGAGAGGAAGAAGAAGCCGATTCCTGGGGAATCAAGCCCACCAGGATCAGCTTATTCTTTCTGTCCCTAAGTGCCCGGGGGTTAAAGGCTGCGCATATTGGGCAGACCATAGATAAATGGGCCACCCCCAGGCATAAAACGCACTGAGTGTGGCCATCAGCTGGTGAAAGCTTATGGCCACACTCAGTACATTTTGAAAAAATGGCTTTGGGCCCTTCAGCCATTTTGCCTAACACTCACACACGCACACCCAAACACTAAGGGGGAGGGGTGTCACACAGAAAAAACAACTAACTATAAAAATTAACGAGTATCTAAACTATGACTAAAAAACCCAGGAATACTACACACGTAAACTAAAACCACAATCTTCACAGTTGAGAAAAACTTTAAGAAAAGGTAACGATCTCACCAAAAGCCAAGGAGCTCTTCAAAGGTAGCTGCTTCAGCCGCGGCAAAAAATGATCTGAGGTAATACAGCATGTAGCAGGGGATTATGGGTAGGGGGGAAGAGCTTGGAGCTCGGATCTTGTAGCTTGGAAAGCTGCCGGCTCGGATCTGAGGTTGGATCCGATACGCACAGGTTGCAGAGCAAATGAAGTAACTACTTCAGATTATCTATTTCCAGCTTTTCTGTTACATGCACCCACAAATGTTTGGTAGGTTGATCTTGTGTACAATTGCTTTTTGTCATCTTCATTTGAACCTCTGTCACATTTTACATGATTTTTTGTTTTAATGAAAAACATTGAACAAATAAACAAACATACCCCATAACACCACCATAACAACAAACACACACAACTATGTACATTTTTAAATAATGAAATTTAATCCTGCTGATGGGAATCAATTGTTCCAAATCAGCAGCTGCACACACAGGCATAACTAAACCTAACATTACGGTAATCCATCCTAAAATGCATGTTACAGCCTGTGTTCCTACTTGCAGTAACTGTTGTCTGTTTTTGTGTTTTCTTCATTCCCTATCCCAAATGTGAAAAACAGATTATTTCCTTTCAGAAGACATTTACATTTAGCCTTAAAAAAGTGCTCTGGCTTTTATTGCTTTCCCTTATAGTCAGCTTGTCTCTGTGGAAAACTAATTACCAATTTTAGAGCTCTGCAAATCTCTCAACTTACACTGACCATTTATTTGCCAAAAGAAAACTTTTCTTTACATTCATTGTCCTATTTACTTGCTTACACAAAAAATATTAGATTAAGCTAAAGGCCTTAATCCAGAAATTCATGTATGTAAAAGCAAGAGACAACATATCAGCTCTACATATTTTATAATCTGTGCACTTTTACACCTCATCCCCCCCATCAACAACTCAAGATTACAACATATTAACTTAAAGGCTTTTTTCCAGTCTTTCTTCTGTTTTTGCATTTGTAATGCGTACATGTCTTAAAGCTGAAAAAGAAGAAAAAAGGCATTTGTTTACTTTAGTATTTTATCACATATAAGAACAACTGAAAATTCTGTATTAAATAACATGCAATTTATATCACGAAATGCTTTATACAATAACTGTTAAGAACAGAAACTGTTTTACTTTTCTTTTCTTTTCCTCCTCCTCTTCAGTGTCCTTCCAAACATTAATGACCCGAAGTGAGGCATATGTGTTTCAGTTCCCACAAATTCAACAAAAGTCCAATTTTTCCACATGTAAAGCTGTATTTCACGAATTAGTCTCATGATTATTGACTAATTGTAGTGTTTCTAGTCTTTATTCCTGTTCATCTCCATTTCCCTTCCCCAGACACTGTTTCAAATCCAAGGTACTCGAGTCTTTTAATCAGCTCCTTTTCCTTTTTCTCTCTTTCAAGCATTTTCATTTGGAACATTGGAAAATGGGAAAATGTTTCACTGACAGTCTTTCTATAAGCTTTATTATCAGAAGAATGAGAAGTGTCCTGTTCTGCTTGATGGTTCACTTTGTATTGGACAAATTGTTGTATTTCCTCATTAGTCTGTTTTGCATCAATAATTACTTTGATACTCCAGGAAAAAAAAATATTCTGAAGACTGCTAGTTACAGCAACTTGAATCTCACACCTGCTTCTTAATATTCCCTGTTCACTGGGATACATTTGCTTCTTTTCTGTCAGGGGTATAGTGCACAGTCCTTTTCAATAAACACTCTACTGTCAGCAATTTTTAATACTTTGCCCTTTTACTATAGTTTTGTCAGGATCAGTTCTTTCTACTGGTATGATTACATCTTTACTAATCAGGTCTTGGCTGCTTTCTCATGGCCAGGTTTGGAGCATACACACATATACTCTTTCAGTTAACTCAATGAAGCTTATAGCACTTTTTTTTTGTCTGCTTTCAGTTCAAACTCATAGCTGCTTATGGTGATGGGATCCATTTTTGTGTCTAGCCTCTTTAGGTGACTTACCAGCTGATAAGCATTATTAGAAATTGTGAGGAGTTATTAAAATAACATCAAATATGTTAATCTGGGATGTCATGCAGAAGAGAAGCGGATCATTGTTTATCACTTATAATTCATATTTTCATGTTTATGTTAATATTTTCATACCTGAGAAGTCTATATGATATTGAGGGGTGTGTTGTGTTATGTCAATGTGAGTGACAGGAAAATTAATTGTCTGTGTCCATTTGTATTACACTATTCTTGAGATATTGCTAGTTTTTTGTTCGTAATTCTGAAAAAAATAATATTCCATATGTTTAATATTTAAAAAAAAAAAGTAGCTTATAAACTGCCTGAAGACATCAGATGAAACCTCACATGCTGCTGAAGAACATTTTATTTGAAATTTGTAGTGTATGTAGCACATCTTAAGCAATACCCAGTGTTATTTACATTGATAGTTATGTAATTACACGTTTCATGTTTCTGTAAATATCTCAACAAACTTGCACTTTGCAGAGGAATTTCATGTTGCATATGAAAGGTTAAATCTGGTTAACAAACATATTATAACAAGATATGTCGAGGTTGTAGTTTCTAAGACATGCCAGTTTGTGAAAGTATATCAAACATATAATTGTGGGTTTATGTGCATTGTAATATAGTATTTATAGAAAAACTTTGAATCAATTAAATATTTAATTTATTTATTTTATTCATTTATTTTATTTAACATTTATTAACCGAGAAAGTCTGACTTGAAACAAAGCCAATTTTCAGCGAAGGCCCAGGGAGAAACTCTCCAGATGTATGTCTTTGTAACTTTGTAAAAGTTAGCATTGTAAATAATATTTGTTACTGCTATTTGTATTGTTTTAATACATTTTATTAATCACAAACTATATACATTTGTTTATCTTATACTTTTTGGGTTTATTTTTCAAAAAATTGCCTGGAATGCAAGATATGGGTAGACTACTATAGGAGTGACATCCCACACCACATAGGTACTAATGAGTTAACAAACCCTGCTGTGTAAACCAACAATACAAACTACGAATGTAAAACAAACAAAAAAAAAAAACACAGCACGGAGACAGCTCTTATTTATTAGGTGAAGCACTTTTTGTTTGTTGAAATGACAAACTTCATCAGACCATAAAAACTATTTTTATAATTGTTTGAATAGCATATTTCCCACCCCAATCCAGGAAAAGTAAATTATGTCATTGTCAATTATGCAAAATGCTACTTAATAAAATTCATTAAAAATTAACTATACATAAAAATAAAATTTTTGACACAACAATGTCCCTATCTAAAAAACAACCACTTATGTGAACAACTTATAAAAAAAAAATAATATATATATATATATATATATATATATATATATATATATATATTAATCAGCACACCTCCTGTAGTTATTAAAGTGTTCTACTTATAATTACATACCCAATATATATATATATATATATATATATATATATATATATATATATATATATATATATATAACAAGTTCGATTTGAAGGTATGAAAATGTGGAATGTGTAGTTTTTGTAAGTTCATATGTTGAAATCAATGGCAGAAGGTATTTAATAAATCAACTAAATTGTAATTCAAAGGGGCTGGTATTTGTGGCTAAGTTTATGTCCATCTTATTGTATAGGAAAAACCATTAGGGCATTTAAGGAAAGAGTATATGAACACTTATATGCCATTAAGAAGGCTATCTTAACTAGTGCTCTTGCTAAGCATGTGCACATGTGTAATGGCCATAGTTTTGAATTTTGTGCCATCCAGCAAGTAAAGGAGCAACTTAGGGGTGGTCCATGGATGTTGCATTTGGAAAGAGCGGAATTAATAAGGCAGCTATCATTGTATTCTTATGTCTGGCCAGGACAAAATGATTGTTGTGCCATTAATAGTATCTTGAAATTAAAAGCATTGCTTAGGTAGATTAAAGTGGTGTTATGGGGATGGTACTATTATGGATACTTGATGTTCATCGTATTTCACTGTTGCAGTCATTACTCTTGGGTTATCCTGCTGGCAGGCTACCCTCAGTCAGCCAGAATTCCAAAGTCTAGGTCCGGCGTCGGTTGCTGTTGCCTCTTCCCTGACGTTAGTGCGCCAGGGGTAGAAAAGATGCAGCTGACGCCATTTTCTTCAGTCTTTCTTGCCGCGCGGTGCCCGAAGCAAAAGCAGTTCGCAAGTGCCGGTCGGTCGACTCCTGAGATTTACAAATACGAATTTCAGAACCAAAGTCTTCATTAAAGCTAAGTACCCCGTTGGGGAAACTTTTTTCTTGCTCCAGACCGATGTCAGAAAAAGTTAACAATTGTATTTCTTGTGGGAAGCAAATACCTCATAAGGCCTAGGCCCTGATCACAACGTTGCTAGCTGTCTGTTTTGTGCTAAATTTAACCAACGCACTATTAAGCGTCTGTTTGATTTTGCATTTCATTACTTTGGCCGAAGATTTAATTATATAATGCCGTCGGACCAGCCAACAACCAGAGTTTGCAAAAAACACAAGGACAAGGAAAAGGATAGGCATCCGAGGTCCAAAACCGACAACGAGGCCTCTGCTAGGCCAGTTGCCGGTTTGCCGGTTCTCAGTGAGGCACTTTCGCAGCCCCTGGCGCCCGCTACGTCAGAGCCACAGGCCGCTTCTGACTCCCACGTGGAGCTGACTGGGCCTCTGGATACTCAAGGTATTGGACACTCTGAAATCATTCCCTCAGATGGGTCCGGAGCCGCTGACCAGGCATCGGCTTCTGAGGGTGTCTTCAGACCTATGCAACTATATATTAAGCCATCTTCAGCTTCAAAGACTAAAGCAGCTCTAAAGACAAAGAAACAAGTACAGCATTCTCCTACTCAGTCTACCATGCCTAAAAAAAACAGATGCTCAAAATGGCTGAAGACCTAATTACTTTGATCAGGGGCTCCCATCCACCACCTGATAAGAGGCCTAGGCAAGAGACAGAGTATTATTCTTCTGATCAAGTTTCTATTTCCTCTGATTCCTCTTCTGAACAGGATTATTCCATGCTTCCCTATGAGGATTCTGATGCTGAAGAATCCATTCCTTCAGCCTCTCCTCCTGAGGATTATTCTTTTGGGGAAACCCTGCATACCACGAGGGAGCATTTCCACTGGGAGAGCCAAGATTATTCTGAATCTAAGAAAAGGCTCAGAGACTTTCTGCTACTTCCTCAGCACAGACCCCTTGCTATTCCACCTGTTTTAAACATATATATATTTTTTTTGTATGTAATTATAAGTAGAACACTTTTTAATAACTAGAGGAGGCGTGCTGATTAATGTGTGTGTATATATATATATATATATATATATATATATATATATATATATATATATATATATATATATATATATATATATATATAGTACTATAGCTTAATTTTGTTTCTTAGAACTAGCCAGTTTTTTGTTTCAGCACTTGTTCAGAACTTATTGTAAGCACTAAATAAGCTACAAATTACTACAGCACTCAACTTTCCTCACTGTCTAGAGGAAAACAGTTTCTAGTACTTAACAAATAAGCACCTATCCAGGCATTTCTAAGGGTCAGCTTCCAGTGTTTTCTCCTGTCTACCTGATGAATCTGGGCATCTTGGGGCAATGCAGTAATTGCCTCATGTACACAGACAACCCTCTCCTCCTACCACCCAACACTACAACCTGTGAGAGATGCACTTATATAGCCAAACTGGAAGC
Organism: Protopterus annectens; assembly: GCF_019279795.1. NCBI lineage: Eukaryota > Metazoa > Chordata > Ceratodontiformes > Protopteridae > Protopterus > Protopterus annectens. The sequence continues at coordinate 1,462,546,925 of NC_056732.1, forward strand.
AAAGCTCTCTTCACCCAAGACTGGACTAGACAGTCAAGAGGAGAAGGTAAACACTTGCACCACACCACACTCAGCACCTAGTCCCTCAAAACCTACACCACCAAAACACACACATAGAAACACAAAACACACACCTACATTTGCGGAGGCTCTCGGTAAAAACCTGCCCAAGCAACAGGGACCTCCAAAGCATAAACACAAGCAACCTCCACCCCCCCAACACAATCCAAATGACACATAGCCCACAAACTCAGTGTGCCACTCAACCACAGCCCATAAGGCATAACAACGTACCCAACACTCTAGTCATAGGTGACTCTATAGTCAGGCACACTGATGTTCCACTCACCAGGCTAAACAAGGAGAATGTTACTGTCAGCTGCCTGTCGGGTGCCAGGATCTGCCACATAACACATGCACTCAGGTCACTCCACAACAAGTACAAATATGACTCTGTCATTGTCCATGTTGGTGTGAATGACCTGAGATGTACCTCCTTGGGCTACATGAAAAGGGACATGGAGGAGCTGTCCAATCTTGTAGCCCAGGCAGGTATGACCCTAGCCCTGAGTAGCATCCTGCCATCACCCAGAATGATACCACAGTACAAGGACAAAATGATTGACTTCAACAATTGGCTAAGCTTCTGGTGTCATTCTAAGGGGATCCAGTATCTGTCTGCCTGGGATGACATGATCGACAAGCCACAATGCTTTGCCAGAGATGGCGTGCACCTGTCGCCCCTGGGATTCCGGATACTGGCTAAGGCTTTAGCCACCCCTATAGTGCCTTTTTTTAGGCAAGGTTCAAATGACAAGTTCACCACCCTAATGGGTACAGGCAAGAAGAATCTGACGGTATTGCTACTCAATGCTGGAAGTCTAAACCTCAAAATGCACTCTCTCGAGGCACTCCTTAAAACGGAGAACATCGACATCTGTGCAGTGACAGAGATCTAGTTCAAAGCTCCAGAGAGTACCCCTGCATTACCAGGCTATAATTCATACCACACCTTTCGGCCACTTAACCTGGACCAAAACACTAAAGGCGGAGGCGTATCCATATTCATTAAGGATATCCACACCTCCAGGCTAGTTACTCAGCATAATGCATCCGAGATTATCCAAGTGCAACTAACTCTGGGCAAGACCTCAATCCAAATTGTAGCTTGCTACAGATCCCCCACCATGCCCCAGGATTCCCACTCCTCATTTCTTAATACACTGGAAAATATTAGGGTACAACCTAACACCCTAATAATGGGTGATTTCAACTACCCTACCATTAACTGGGAAAACTACTCATGTACCAACTCTTGTGCTCAACATTTTCTGGAATTCATAAATTCCAATGCCATGGATCAACTTATCCACACCCCCACCAGGGGCAGCAATATCCTAGACCTGGTTATTACCAACATGGGCAACCGGTGCTCCACACCAGAGGTCAGTTCCTCGTTGGTCAGATCCGACCATAAGCTAATCACCCTAGACATCCACATCCTTCCCCCACCCCCCATTAGGGAAACCACAGTGAAATATTTCTCCAAAGCCAACTTCATGCTTCTTAAGACAGAAGTGGCAAACTTCACAACACCCATGCTGACGGACAATAGAGTTATGACTGCTGAATCCTACACAAATGCACTTTATAAGCACTTACATGAGTGCATGGATCGTGCAATCCCTAACAGAACCAAGATGCTATCCTCCAAAAAAGGAAGCCAATCTGGTGGTCCCCTGCCATAAACAAACTCTACAACAGAAGAAAGAAACTGTTGCAAAAAAGAGTAAAATCCCATGATTGGAGAAACTCCCTGGTCAGCTTCAGTAAGAAGCTGAGATCCCTCATAAAATCCTCCAAAGCTAGTTATGAAAACAAAATCACCACTGACTCTAAAGACAACCACAAAGCATTCTATAGCTATGTCAAGAATCTCAATGGCAACACTCAGATCTGCTCTGAGTTACAGCACAATGGCACTAAATATACAGAACCAACGGATATTGTCAACATCCTGGCAGATAGGTTCAGTGCTAACTTTACCCCTCTGTCATCCCCTAAAGGGCCCATCTCTATACCAGAAGAATGCAAAGTTCCTGTAATTATGGCTGCACAGGTAAAAAACACACTATCCAAAGCCAAGAACACAGCATCCATGGGACCTGACGACATCCCAAGCTGTGTTCTACATGAACTACAGAACGAACTGGCACCCCACCTAAGTACCATGTTCAATAGCCTCACCTCAGGCTTTGTGCCCACTGAATGGTGCACAGCAACAGTTATCCCACTCCACAAAGCGGGAGCCACCACAGACCCCTGAAACTACCGCCCCATTAGCCTAACGAGCCTGGTCTGCAAGGCTATGGAGCGTATCATCATGGAACTTATAAACAATGACATTGGTAATCTCCAAACTCAGGACCCCACCCAGTTCGGGTTTGTAAAAAGCAGATCATGTCTCCTAAACCTGATCGACTTCTTTGAAGCAGTCACCAAAGCTGTAGATGAGGGTAAGGTGATTCACACAGCCTATCTAGATCTCGCCAAGGCTTTTGACACCATCCCCCACTCTGGAATTATAGATAAACTCACTAAACTAGGTATAAATCCCTATGTCACAAGATGGGTTGCCAACTGGCTCACTGACAGAACCCACACTGTGAAAGTATCAGACTCCAAATCCAGCTTCAGACCAGTGACAAGTGGAGTACCACAGGGTTCATTCCTGGGTCCTCTCCTGTTTGGTATCTACTTTTCTGAAGTAAAGGCCAACACAGAAGGTCTTTGGCTAACGAAATTCGCAGATGACTGCAAACTAGGAGCCATAATCAAAACTCCAAAAGATGTGGACATCCTACAAAAGAGCCTTGCTGAGACAGATGCCTGGTGTCAAAGCCATGGCCTCAAGCTCAATGCCAAAAAGTGCATTGTCATTCCGAAAGTGTGATAAGAGACCTTGGGACACAGGTGGACAGTAGTCTCTCCTTTGATAATCACATCGCCACAGTAGTCAGGAAATCCTATGTGGCACACCTCATCACAAAAGGTTTCTCATCCAGGAAAAACGAGGTCATTGTTTCCCCCTACTCGTCACTCATTAGACCCATTATAGAGTACAATGCCCCTTTTGGTATGTACCTCACAAGACATCTACAACAACTGGAAAGGCCACAGAAATACCTCACAAAGAGGATTACCGGCCTCAAAGAGATGCCCTATGCAGACCATCTCAAAAAACTGCAGCTTTACTCCGTTGCATATCGCCTACTCAGAGGCGATCTCTGCCTAACACACAAAGCTATGTCAAACCCAGAGCTTTTAGACATGCTCCACTTAAAGAAATCCCAATCCCTACGAGCTACACACTCTAGGGACCTAAACCTGTCACCACAATAAACAGAACATGCTGGAGGGATAGATTCCTGTCCCAGAGACTTCCCATACTCTGGAACAAACTACCTATCTATATCAAACAAAGCTCCTCATTAGCACTGTTCAAGAAAATCTTGATGATTGGATGGGAGATAGGAAATTCACCCCGGGGATCACTTCTGTGGCTCTGCTCGACAGTGGCACAGGAAAATAATTTTCTTGGGTGGCGAAAGCCAGGGTACCTTTGGCTAGGCTTATATAGGCCCTAGGGCCAATAGCCTAGTACCTACCTATGAACCTATATATGCATAAATATATATATATATATATATATATATATATATATATATATATATATATATATATATATAATTTTTTTTTATATATATATTTTTTTATAAGTTCTCATAAGTGGTTGTTTTTTAGATAGGGACATGGGTTTGTGTCAAAAATAATATTTTTATGTATAGTTCATTTTTAATGAATTTTATTAAGCAGCATTTTGCATAATTAGTAATGACATTTCCTTTTCCTGGATTGGGGTAAGAAATATGCCATTTAAACAATTGTAAAAATAGCTTTATGGTCTGATGAAGTTCGTTATTTCAACAAACGCAAAGCGCTTCACCTAATAAATAAGAGTTAGCTGTTTCCATGCTGTGTTTTTTTTTTTTTTTTAATCCTGCTGTGGAATACCAGTCCAATTGCCTGTTTGTGCTTTCATTAAATAAATAGTCTATTTCTTCCAGTCTCTCTAGTACAGAAGGAAGTCTCAGTTTTTCCCTGCATGCGGTGTTCTCTAACTCTACCATTTTTTTAAACAGTTCCTCTTGAGCAGCTTCATACTCATTCAGTCTTTTTTTTTTATTCAACCTCTGATTTTTGCAGTTTTATCAATTGATATAATTGTTGTTTAAAGCCTCTTCCATTTTTCCAGGCTTATTTTATTTGAGTTGATATACTCCTTCAGTGTTTCATTTGTTTTAATCAGTTGTGAGCACATTTGATTTATTTATTTCTCCAGATTACTGGAAGCCATGTCTTGTACCAAAGCTGGGGATTGAACTGCTTGTTGCTAAGTAGCTGCAGGATTCTTCCCAGTCAGTATTTTCTTTTCACCCTTTTTGGCTGAGATTCTTTCAGGCTGTCAAAGTTTCTTATTTGTGGCATCCAGGCAGTGTACTTACTAGCCAGTAACTGAATTTACTAAAACTTGCAAAGTTTCTGGTCTTTATCTCAGTTTCTTTTTTCACACTAGGATAACTGAAACCAAACTGTTGATCAGTGTGCAGCCATCTTGGAAGTCACCACAGCTCACGCATATTGAATGCAGGAAGCTACATCAGGATGTAGTGTGTTGGCCTCATTATAGTACTAAGAGAAATATAACTTGGGTAGTACTAAGAGGAACATAAGTGGGGGGTGAGTTTGGCCTAATGATTAAGTTCATCACTTCATAGACACAATTCTGACTATAGGTTATTGGCTAGGCTTAAAATGGCCCTTCAAAGCAGTTTTCCTAGTATTCATCTATGAACTTAAAAACGAGACAGTGATACTGAGAGTTTAGAAGCATGGCAAACTGCATCTCTTATGTAATTATTTTAGAACCAACAGAGGTGTTGCCAAGTATCAATGTGATATGTTGTGATGCCTTATGTATAGCGCCTCCTTTTTACATATACTCCCATTTCCCATTGAGAAACTTTAGCAAGGTTACTAAATATTGTTGGAGCTTTTAAAAAAGAAATTGGTCTTGATGGGGATTTTGGTAGTGTCATCTTTCATTCCTCCAAGATAGCTGGAATGGTGACATTTATCCATTATACAAGAATGCATGACATAAGGTCCAAGACATAGGGTATTTATTTGGTCTAAGACCTAGAGGAAGGTAACTAAGAATCATAGGATATATAGGGCAAGTCAGACTGGAAGCCACAGTATGTGATTTTTTTAGAAAGTGAGGAAAGACGAGGTAGTGTAATAACTGTGCTTTGATACCCAGGAGGATTTTAACAAATATCCACTATTTAAAATGGTGTTACATGTAATTGACATGCAGTTATTCAAAACCAAAACATATAAAATCTTGGCAAATTGCTAGTCAAAACAGTGACACTTGCAAGGTCATAAAACACTAGCAATATTTTTCCAGTGGGCAAAACTCCTGCACCTTTGATGTGAGGGCAAGCCCCCCAATACACGCACACATCTACAAACCCGGAAAAGAAAGAAAGTGAGGAAAACTCAATGCTTACCATCTTCATGTTCTTCGTGTTTCACTGTTGCAGTCATTACATTTGGGTAATCTGCTTGCAGGTTGCCCTCAGTCAGCCTGATTAACAAAGTCTTGGGTCCTGCGTCGGTTGCTGTCCCTTCTTCCATGACGTCAGGTCATCAGGGGTATAAAACATGCAGCCAATGCCATTACATAAGTCTTTCTTGCCGTGCAGTGCCCGAAGCAGAAGCAGTTCGCAAGTGCCGGTCGGCTGACTCCTAAAATTTTTGTTTTCAAATTTCAGAACCGAAGTCTTCAACTTAAAGCTAAGTACCCCATTGTGGAAACTTTTTTTTTGCTCCTTGCCGATGTCAGTAAAACTTAATAATTGCATTATTTGTGGAAAGTAAATACCTCATAAAGATTTTCATTCGTACTGTATTCCTTGCCTAGGCCCTGACCACAACGTACCTTGCTGTCGGTTTTGTGCTTTATTTAATCAGCGCACTATCTGGCATCTGTATATTTTTGCCTCCAAATATTTCAGTTCTCCATTTAATTATCCAGAAATGTCATTGGTTAGCCATCCAACTACCGGGATTCCGAAAAAAAACGCAAAGATAAAGACAGAGACAGGCCGCTGAGGTCCAAAACTGCAGACGACGCTTCTTCTAAGCCAGTCGCCAGTTAGCCGGTACTCAGTAAGGCGCTTTCACAGCCCCTGATGCCTGCTACTTCTGATTCGCTGGCCTCTACTGAGACCCATTCGAAGTTCGGTATGCCGCGAGATAATTCAACTATGGAATCCGCGGATGTCTCTACCTTGGATGGGTCCGCAGCCGCTGTGCAGGCACCGGCTTCTGAGGGTGTATTCAGGCTTATGGACTTTCATATTAAATCGACACCTCCTTCATTATTAAGGCCTAAATCTCGATCCATGTCTAAGACGCCCAGGCCACATGCTCAGGCCCCTATGCCTAAAAAACAAATGATAAAAATGGCTGAAGATCTAGTAACTCTAATCAGGGGTAGTCAACCTCCCCCCTCAAGAGGCTTAGGGCTGAGCTTGATTATGAATCTTCTGATCAGGATTGTATTTCTTCTGACTCTTCTGATGACCTGGATTTGTCCATACCTACATATGAGGATTCTGATGCAGAGGATTCTATTCCCTCTGCTTCCCCTCCTGAGGATTTTTCTTTTGGGGAAACCTTGCATACTTTAAGGAAGCATTTCCACTGGGAAAGCCAGGAATTTTCTGATTCAAAAAACACGCTTAGGGATTTCCTTCTTCTACCTCAGTATAGGCCTTTGGCTATTCCTCCTGTACTAGACATTGTTGATGTTGTTTTCTCGGAATCCAGTTTGGCCCCTGATTCCCTGCCTCCTGCTCCTAGTAAACCTGACAGATACTACAGGGTTACTGAGTCCCACAAGTTCCTTTTCAAAAATCCTATTGCAGATCCAGAGACTATTTCTCAGGGTCCCAAAGGCATTAAGGCTTTTACTGCTAAAAATCCTATCCCTTCTGATAGAGACTCCAGGGCACTGGATAGATGAGGTAAAAAGGTTTATGTTAAAAATATCAGCAACATGTCATTGGACTGCTTAAACAGAAATTATGTTGATTCCTGACTGTGTGGAAAATAAAGATGTACAGGACTTAATGCATTATGCTGAACAAGTCGGAAAACATACTTTGCATTGTGGTTTTGATTCTTTAGAAGCCTGTTGCAGGGCTGCTGTTACTGGGTCTGTGCTTAGAAGGCATGCTTTGCTTAAGGAGCAATCTTTGCCTGATCATGTTAAAGCTAAATTGTTGGATGCTCCTTTAAATCAGGACCGCCTGTTTGGCAACAAGGCTAAAGAAGTTCTTAAAAAGATGGAAGATAAAGCTAAATCTATGCAAACTGTTAAAAAAATTTTTACAAGTGCAACTTCCTAGATTTAGTAGGCACTGGCCTACTAAGAATTGGTCCTTTCCAACCCCTTCCAGGTCTTCTCAAGCCAAACCCAGACACAGCAAAAACCCCAGGTTTCAGTCCCAGGGGACTCTCAGAACTAAGCAGTGGGGGCCTCCACTTCCAAATTTGGGAATAACAAGACACCCCCTATGGTAAATAGTCTCAATGACTTCCTTTTAAAATTTCCAAGCACTTCTCTTCTGACCACCCCTTTGGGGGGAAAGATTGCTCTTCATGCAAAGAACTGGGAACTCATAACCCAGGACAAATGGGTTTTAAATATAGTGACCCAGGGATACAGATTTCATTTCCACACGTTGCCAACACCAAATGGGTGGCTGGACCTCCCCCAAATCAGTGGGCAGAGGCTCAAAAACAAGTACTTTCTCTCTTAAGCATGGGGGCTATTCAGCTGGTACCAGAAGAGGAAAAGGGACAAGGTTTCTACTCCAGACTTTTCCTGGTACCCAGAAAAGACAAATCATGGCATCCAATCCTGGACCTGTCCACTCTAAACACCTTTCTGGAGATTCCAAAATTCAAGATGCTGACTCTTCACCAATTACTTCCCACGCTAGGCAAAGATGCCTGGTTGGCAACAGTGGATTTAAAAGAAGCATACCTGCACATCCCAATCAGGGAATCTTGCAGAAGATACCTACGCTTCAAAGCAGGCTACATGCATTATCAGTTCTCTGCACTGCCCTTTGGCTTGTCTACTGTATCCAGGATATTCACAAAGTGCCTGGCTCCATTTATTGCATTTTGCAGGCAAAGAAGTTTTCAAATATACCCATACCTGGACAATTGTCTAATTCAGGCAGAAAGCCAGGGCATACTTTTGAATCATCTGGTATTTGTAAAAAGGGTTCTAACTTGTCTGAGGTACACCATTAACAAAAAGAAATCACAACTGGTACCCAGTCAACAAATTACATTCCTTGGAGCAAGCTTGAATACAACTTCCCAGATGGCTTACCTCACACCAGAAAAGCAAAATCATTTGATAACCTATTTCAAACAAGTGGCCACAAAAACCCTGCTATCTGCAAGACAAATACTGCAAGCCTTGGGGTTCATGGCCTCCTGCATTCTTCTAATTCCATATGCAAGAGTGCATATGAGGGAACTACAGTGGTATCTTAAAAGCCTATGGAGTCAACATTCTCACAGCCTAGTAACAATGATTCCTATCATACCTTGCCTATGCCTAGAGTTCCTCTGGTGGGCAGAGGCCTGCCACCAAAACAAGGGATTACCATTCACACTACCCCCTGCCGCCCAAACCCTAACAACAGATGCATCAGACTATACATGGGGGGCTCACCTGGCAGGGAAGTGCATTCAGGGCAAATGGAACCCAAGTCAAATGCACCTACATATCAATCAAAAGGAAATGTTAGCTGTACAGAGTGCTCTGACAGCCTTCAAGGACTGCATTCTTCCAGGACAACTAGTGGTAAAGACGAACACCAAGATTATGTGGTACATAAGCAGGGGGGTACACATTCCTACCCCCACTGCAGACTAGCCATGGCATTGTGGAACACAGCCTTGAGCTACCAAGTACACCTACAAGCTCAATTCCTGCCAGGAAAATTAAATACACTGGCAGACGGAGTAAGCAGAAACCTCATGGACCCACACGAGTGGAAACTGGAACCAAGGATTTTCAACATGTTGACAAGCGAATGGGGGAGCTCAGACATAGACCTATTTGCCTCCCCCCAGAACTACCAATTGGACAAGTTTTGCACAAGGACTCCCCACAAACAAGTCTGGAAAGTGGATGCTCTGCCCTTCAGCTGGAAAAACCTATCCGTCTACACCTTCCCCCCACTGCCTCTGCTCTCCAAAGTAAAGTCAAACAGGACAAGCCAAGGATGATTTTGATTGCTCCAGACTGGCCCTGCCAACACTGGTACTCCCTCCTGCGCAGTGTGTCACAGTTACCTCCATGGCACCTGTCTCAGACCCCTTCCCTGCTGTCTCAGCAGGAGAACCAGATTCTGCACCCTCATCTTCCAACACTGAACCTTGCAGCCGGGCTAATTACTTAAACTCACCCTTATCATCCCTCAGCAAACCTGTGATGGATGTCATCTTAGAGGCAAGGAGGCCTAGTACTAGAAAATCTTATGCTGAAAAATGGAAAAGATTCTCTGCCTGGAACCAATCTCAAGGGATGAGCACAGCAGTGCCCAATTTACCTCAGATTTTGCAATACTTAACTGAGATGCTTCACAGGGGCCTGTCTTTTTCCTCCATTAAAATCCATGCCTCAGCCATTTCAGCTCATTACAACACAGAACCTCCCATCTTTTCTCATCCTGTGCTCAGGCAGTACTAACTTTTTATTGGAGAAACTCATTCTACCTCCTTTTGAGCCATCTGCTACTGCAGACTTAAAATTTCTTTCTTGGAAAACAGCTTTCCTTTTAACAATCACTTCAGCTAGAAGGATATCTGAATTACAGGCCCTTATGGCAATGGAGCCTTTCATCATCTGTCATGCAGACAGGGTGTCACTCGGGACCAATCCATCCTTCATGCCCAAGGTGGTATCCAGTGTGGCTCTTAATCAGTCCGTTAATTTGCCAACCTTCTTTCCCAATCCACAGAATGGATTCTGCATTCCTTGCATGTGCACAGACAACTTAGATTCTACTTGGACAGGACTAAACCTCAAAGAAAATCTGAACAACTGCTGGTAGCATTTGCTGCAGGGGCAGAGGGGAAGGCTATTTCAAAACAAACCATGTCTAAATGGATAAGCCATTGCATTCATTTCTGCTATAAGCACCATGGAAAACCTATCCCCCAGGGGATCGGATCTTACTCTACCAGGGCTGCATCTACTTCTGCAGCCTTTCTCAGAGGTGTTCCTACCAGGGACATCCTAGAAGCTGCTACCTGGAGTTCTGTACATACTTTCACCAAGCATTATCATTTGCCAATTTTCTCCAAATCCAGAGCTGGCTTTGCCACTGCTGTCTTGCAGGGCCTTATAGCTGGCCCTAATGCTATATAAACTCCTCCTCCCAACCATTGCTTTGGGAATCTACCCAAATGTAATGACTGCAACAGTGAAACATGAAGAACATAGTACAGTTGTGTACACTTACCATAAATGTAGATGTTCAAGTGTATTCACTGTTGCAGTCCTGGTTACCCTCCCTGAAGCCCCCTAACTTCTGGCTATACCTCTACTTTCCTTTACTATGCTTAAAAGCCTTTTTGGTGTATTTGCTTTTTGTTGGAGGTATACCTTTGTGTTTTTATGTTTATTTGCTCCCCATTAGGGGGGCACCTGACATCTGGGGCAAGAAAAACTGATGTAATGGCATCGGCTGCATGTTTTATACCCCTGAAGACCTGATGTCATGGAAGAAGGGACAGCAAACGACGCAGGACCCAAGACTTTGTTAATCAGGCCGACTGAGGGCAACCTGCAAGCAGATTACCCAAATGTAATGACTGCAACAGTGAATACACTCAAACATCTACATTTATGGTAAGTGTACACAACTGTACTTTCTTCTCCCAGGTCAGCTGCCATGACTGGACACAGGCAGTCTTTTAGTTTTTAACATTCTGATCATTGATCACCTCTCCAGTGACGAGTACTAGGGCTTCCTTTTAACAGGCTTTCCTGGCAGTGTTTGACAGTGGTGCTGGAGGCCTATTGGTGTTCAAGGCAGGTTATGTAGGTTTTCAAGATGTTTTCTCAAGGAGACCTTTACATGATAAACCTGGGTTTTTGGAGCTCAACAATGTTTTTGACTGAGTGTCCATATTTAAAATAAATATGTACAAGTCATAGGCGTTATCCATTGGGTGCTTCCCTGCCCTCAGTTTGTAGGGTTTTACCAAAGTATTGGTCGGACTCCACTATGCTGTATCTGTTCAATGGCTTAGTTCCTATGGTGAGCTTTGTCTGAAGTCATTTTCGGGCTGAGTTAAGTAGGGAACTGGAGGCCCAAATGCGTAACTGGTGAATGTAGTTGTGACCAGTAGACAAGAGGGTTACACAGATAAAAGTGATAGTCCTTCTAAAGATGCTATTGCTGTTTAGCCACCTTGACCCCACCACCACAAAGTGCGTCGGTCAGATGGAGAGTGAGTTTTGACCAGCTGCTGTAGGGTACCTCTTGGACTGAGGCATTAAAGTAGATTTTATGGCCATAAATGCATTTTTTGTGGAAGTGGGCTATAATTTCTTGATTTGCTGAAATAGACAGATAAATAGATAGCTAGCTTGATGGACCGACAGATAGATGAAATACACAGACAGACAGATAAATAAATAGATACAAAATGTCCTCTAAGCTGTGCATTTGTTCACTCTTATTGTCACAAAGATGTTCAGCCCCTTGGCTATTGGCGTTAATTTAGTCACATAGGCGTGTAACAGAAAATTAAAACATTGAAGTGCTGATAGATATGGTGAGAGGGCCTCAGAAAATTATTCTTTCCTTATTTAGGAATTTTCCTGTGACTAAATATGTGGTTTATGGGACCTGCAATTAGCTTAGGAAGAATTCCCTGGAGAAGTTTAAGCTGCAGCTTTGGACACCACTGAAGATGTATCTTGACTACGTGGATAATTCAGGCAAAACTACGTTAATGTGCCAGGCTAAGCAATGACTTAGAGTTCAGCTACTTAAAAAGGATAACAGTATGACTTGGAAGCCAAAGCAGAGATCAGCTTTATAAATTAAACTAACTCTACTATAATGGAATATTCTTTTGTGTAAATAAGGTTTGGTGGAGGAAAATAATTACTTCAGCAGTTGACTTGTGGGGAAAGATACTTATAGGGGTTAGTCTTCAGCAAATCTGTGTCCAATATATGAAAAATTGGGGGATTGTGCTAAACCCATTACCCAAATTATTCAAGACAGAATATGGAGACCTGCGTTAAATAATATCATGCTGTTAGCTGCAGTTTAAGTCAGTGATTTATTTTTGTTAGGGTGTTTGCTTGGCAAGTTCTACACGTCACTTTCATGATCGTGAGGAAAGTACTCATTCTCAGACAGCTTCATCATTGTTGATGCTGTTGTAACAGGACAGCGAGGGAATGGCCTTATGCTTTTGCCGTTTGTTAGATGTTAAGAGATTTGTGGAGTGAAGTTAAGTGTATTTGCCACAGCATGTTGAAAGAGGAAACTGAGCTTTCCACATTGGTCAGGTTATTTGGAATTCCGTGGTCAGTTTTTCTGCATCTGTATTAAGGTAGGTTGTTATTGGAAATTGGAGCCTAGTAACTGTGGTGATGAGATGCATTACATGCAGTCAGGGGCAGATTAACCCTCCTAGAATTAATCAACAGAAAGTTGTGCTATTACTGTATGTCATTCCCCTGAAGAGCACCTGTTATTGTCTAATCAGAGCATATTTTGAAGAGCAGCTAGCCCAAGTGTGAAAGAAATGTTATGATACGCATACAGATGTTCGTAATGAAAATGGAGATGAACACTGCATGTTCGGACATTTGTAACTGACCTGCAGGGTTTTTATATCTGTTCAGTTGTGCTTTCTGTAAACTGAATTGGAAACTTTGTTCACTTAAGCCTAACTGGAAACTTCATTTTCCAGTCTGCTTTCCAAGTTTCCAGCATGCTTTCCAAGTTTCCTCTCCCTGTTGTCTCTTGCTACCCTACCTCTTGATTATATTGCTAATAAAAATATTTTATAAGAAACTTCTTAGGGAGGTTACTTTAGGTAATATTTTAATAACTGTCTCATCAAAAGCTTTCAGTTTTATGAATTCAATGCTGTAACTTACTCCACATTTGACAAGAACAGTAAGGCAGTGATGCCCATGAGAAGAAATGTAAGGAACTAATGAACCACTGTGTTCTAGGGACATATAATCTAAGGATATAATATCTCATTATCTTCAAAAAACATAATTTAATAATTCGAAGAACATAGACAATCCACTTGATATGTGCATGAAGTGACAGTAATGGCATCCCACAAGCGTTTCCTTTTCAAGGTATGCCAAGCAATATCCTGTTCTTGCCTCTTAAGTAAACTGTAGATTATAATGCTATCTCGCAAAAGTTTCCATTCCAAAGTATGTTAAGTAATCACTTATTCTAGCTTCTTATATAAACTTTAGTAGGAGAACTGCAGTAGTCAGAATGTTAGGCATTATTATAACTGTAGTTTGTATAATTTTATTTAGTTTATTTACAGGGCCTGCCATTTAATAGGTATACAAAGTGATTGCAATGGCGTCCCACAATCATTTCCATTTCAAGGTGGGCTAGGTAATATCATATTCTTGCTTTTTATGTGAACTTTGCTGTAGCTTGAATTCAAGTGCTGCTTGTTGGTTATTTGTAAAATTCAATCTTTCTTTGGGGGTCCTGCACAGTCAATAACTTTTGGGACATATTGTACAGTACCTTGGGACTTTGAGCATCCTGCATGGCTCTTAAGATGTTTCAGCCTGCATATAAATAGTTTCACCACCCCCCATCCATCTGGGTCACCACATGAACTACTGTATCTTGTCTAGCTAACTTGAATTTCCCAGTGCCCTTCATTTCTTCCCCAACACTTGCGTGGTTTATGTCTTCCCTGTAATACTCACTGTAGAAAAGTGCCTTCATGTATCGCTGAAAATCTACCATGACTCCAAAAATTATTTCTCCTCATATCTTGATATTCTGTGCAATATTAATATATTTGAATCACTTTGTTTTGTTAGCGTAGTTTAATTTTTTATACCACAAACTAGTAGTCATGGTGACTGTCATTCTTAACCGATTTTGTTTTTTTTTACTTTTTTCTCATATTCTCAAAATATACTTTGTACACCAGTACTGTGGTGCGTACTAAACATAACAGATTGGTTGATTTTCTTTTGTTTAGAGTGATAATACTGTGAATCACTGATATATCTTAGACAATCTCTAAAGAAATTGTCAATGTGTCCCTTAATGAGTATGTCCTGATCTGTGCTTACTGTAAGTTGAATAAAAGCCTTTCATTGTCTAGTTTTATTTTCTCCAATACAGAATAGATGACTACAGTGGTTTTCTTAAGTGTTCAAAGCTATAGTCCTTAGAAACTTTTCAGACTGTCCCCACACTCTTGCTAAGTGTGAAATTTGGCAAGAAGGGCTTGGCATAATGATTAAGGCCTTTACTTTAAAGATACAAGGTACAAGGTTTGATTCTGACCTCTGGTTATTAGTTAATCTTATAATAGTCTGCTCACTGATAGCCTAGTATTTGCCAGTAAACCTAGGTACAACGAACACAAATTAGCAATTCTGCTTATTCACTTTTAGCTGACACTCACAGTGGTCACTTCAGAAAGTACGAAGGCAAGTGGTATAGGCTTATATATTTTTTGCACTGTCCAATGTAAAGTTACATAGATAAAAAATCAATTTACTGATCGAAAACGAGTGTTTACCAGTCTGTTTATACAGTATTGCAATATAACTTTTTTGTAAATTTAATTCGAAAGTTTTTCAATAAAAGAGTTTAACTGTTGATTTGTGATTGATACTACATAAATGTTCTTACCAAGACACAATCTGAGGCTGTAAATCTGTGCACAGTGACTTACAGTTTAAAATGTAGAAATGGCAATACATATGTGATGCACACTAAGATATTCCTTTCTGAAAAGACATGTTATTTAAATGGGAAAAACAAGTGCAAGGGTGTTTATCATTTGTGTCAAGGAAACTAGGTGATATTGTAGGGAGAAAAACTAACTGTACATAGTCAGTTACATTGGAAGGTGGTAATTTCTTTTAATCTGCATAGTGCAAGTATGTGTGCCCCTTCCTGAAGCAAACCATCCATCATCACAGTCTCACTTTTCCTGTAGTTCTCTGTACTACCACATTTTCATTTATTGCCTTCATCAGTGCTACAAGCTGCACTTAGGACTGAAGCTTTAATTATCTTTTAGAAAGCTACCTAATATGTCTACTGGTAGAGTCCAGAATATGTACTGTATTTTAGAATGTAATGGGAGTCAAGTGGAATGCTATGGGGCTCAATCAGCTAATGGCATGGCAGGAGACAACTGTACTAAAGTTAAGCACCTCAGAGCTGATCTGCGAGAGCTGTATGACTGATTGCGCCATACAGAGGCAGCTCATGGTAATGGTTGTTGGGATGATGCCCCCCCCCCACACACACACAAAAAAAGGAAACTGAATTATTGTATGTACTTTATTATAATATTGTTATGATTACTGAGCTTGGAAATCTGCAAATGCGTGGAGTTGTAAGACATTCTGAGCTTCCTTTGAAAACAAAAAGAAAAAAAAAATCTGCCTGCTCAAAAAACAGCCCAGCACAACCTGTACTTTCCTCTTAAAATAAGGCAATCTCACCTCATTACATAATTTCCTGCCTTTGGTAGAAGGCAAATGCATCAAGAAAAGAGTTTCATTGGGATGCTATATCAAGCAGCAAGTATCTGTTTGTTTTTGTTGGCTCAGGCTGCCTCAATCTGATGCAACCTAAGATTGAAAATGAGTGCAGGGGAACATTTATTTTCCTAGTCTATTTTAAATAAATTGCCCAGCATATAGGAAGGTAAGCATTTTGTGTGTGTGTGTGTGTGTGTGTGTGTGTGTGTGTGTGTGTGTGTGTGTGTGTGTTACACACGTAGATATAGGTTTGTATATGCATGTTGATGCTCTGAACTGTCCTTGTTTTCACAGAATATTTTTGCTTTTGATTCATATTTTGATTCCTTGCAAAAATCAGTGAGGATATTTCTGAGCTTAAGACTTAGTAGCCTTCAAAAAAGGCATGCTTATGGAAAGCATATTCCTCAAGTAACATTGTAAGTATATCAAGGCAGTTTCTGTCCCTGGTTTTGGTCTTTTGTCCCTCGCCATTTTTTAGTTTCCTGCTTGATTCTTGAGCTAAGAAGTTGAGAGGTACATGGAGGGAGATGGAGGGGATTTGCAGTGGTTTGAACAATGTGAGAGGTACATGGAGGGGGTTAGCAGTGATTTGAACAATGTGAGAGGTATGTGGAGGAAGTTGGTAAGGATTTGCAGTGGTTTGAATAATGTGAAAGGTATGTGGAGGGGAATGGGGGGGGGGTTGCAGTATTTTGAACAATTTCAGGGGTATGTGGAAGGGGATGGTAAGGATTTTTAGTGTCTTAGACAATGAGAGAGGTGCATGGAGGGGAATGGTAAGGATTTTCAGTGGTTTGAACAATGTGAGAGGTGCATGGAGAGGGATAGTAAGGATTTGCAGTGGATTGAACAATGTGAGAGGTACGTGGAGGGTGATGGATGGTGTTTGCAGTGGTTTGAACAATGTGAGAGGTACGTGCAGGGGATTAAGTGGGTTGCCATCTGTTTTCTGACAGTAGTCAGCTAACAAGATAACTTCTTGTGTGGCAATTATTTATGTATAATTTGATCATACAACAGTCAGCCATAAAGATGATTGTACTTGATTGATGGTTTTGTGTGTGTGTGTATGTGTGTCAGTGTAATATATGTATGTGGTGGAGCATAGATGTTCTCAACTGTCCCTGATTTTGCATAATTTTTGTTATGCTCTGTTCTCCGAAAAAATGTTTGATTTTCTGGTAAGTCACTGGGAATTACAGTCGGTCAATAAAGTAGGACATTAAAGTTCCATACGTCTTTTTGCTCAGAGCATGCATGCTGATAGAAGATCTCTTGGATTATCATTAAATTTAAAAAATTTTCTCTGATTTTGAGTCTTTGATATTTGGCTTTGTCCAGAAGTCTTGGGCATAGAAGTTCAGTAATATAGTGAGGGGGGGGCATAGAAGATGTTCTTCGTGTTTCACTGTTAGTCTTCACCTCTGGGTTGTCCATTCTGTAGTAGCCCTTGGCCGACCTGAATTCCAGAGTCAATGTTTTTCTGCGTCAGCTGCTGTCGCATGCTGCCTGACGTCAGGTCGTTAGTGCTATAAAGGAGAGCAGCCGACGCCATTACATCAGTCTTTCTTGCAGTGGAGCCCATAGCAGAAGCAGTTCGCAAGTGTGCCAGTCGGTCGCTACCAGAGTTTTTATTTACAGCTGATAACGTCTAAAGCTAAGTACCCCATTGGGGATCCTTTTTTTTGTCTTACACTAACCGATGTCCAAAAAAGTTAACAATTGTCTCGCCTGTGGAAAGCAAATACCACACAGACACTTCCACTCATACCGCATCACTTGTTTAGGCCCAGATCTCGACGTCCCCCTTTACTGGTTCTGTGCCCTCTTTAATGCAAGAACCATTCATCATAGAGCTCTTACTATAGCCAGGGATTTTCATCTTCCGTCTTCACATTCCGAAATGGTGTCAGTCAGCCAACCTTCCATAGACATTCTGAAGAAACATAAGGATAAAGATAGAGACAGACCACACAAGGCCAAGCCTTCCGAAGACGCTACCACTAAGCAGGTTGTTAGTTCTCTGGAATTCAGTGAGGCGCTTTCACAGCCCCTGATGCCCAATTCAGTACCTTCATAGGCCTCTACTGAGACCCCTTCGGAGTCCGGTATGCGCGGAAATCTTCATCTTTCGAGACTTCAGTTGTCTCTGCCTCTGTTGGGTATGGAGCTGCTATGCAGGCACCGGCTTCCTAGGAGGCCTTTCGCACTACTGATTCCAGACAAAAAATGAACTCTTCTCTTCCGACTACTGTTCCTCTCGGACCTATGGATTCACTTGGGCCTAGAAGCAAGGCCATTCCCAGGAAAACTACCTCTAGCCACCATGTTACTTTTGCTCCTCCTTCCCAAACTCAAATGCTTAAAATGGCAAAAGATCTTATCTCCCTTATCAGGGGTAGTCAGGCCACAACTTCTGAAAAGAAGAGATCTTTCTCCTGATATACTCACAGAACAGGATTCTGAGGAATCTGAGTATTCAGAGTTTGAAGAGGAACAACCTCTGCTTATGAGGATTCAGATGCAGAGGAATCCATTCCCCTCTGCCTCCCCACCAAAAGATCTTTCCTTTGTGGAACCCTTCACACCCTCAGGGAACATTTCCACTGTGAATCCTAGGACTTCCCTCAGTCTAAGAAAAGACTAAGAGAGTTTCTAGACCTGCCCCAGCACAGACCCTTGGCCATCCCTCCTATTTTAGAGATGGTTGATGATGTCTTCCTGGAATCTAGTTTAACTCCTGACGCCCTCCCACCTGCTCTCAGAAAACCTGGTAGGTATTAGAGTACCAGATTCTCACAAATACCTGTACAGAAATACTGCTGCGGACCCAGAGGTCATTCAAGCTGCGGTGGTACAGCAGTAGCATTGTTGCCTCACAGCAAGAGGTTCTCCTGTTCGATTCTTGGCTGGAGTGCCTTCAGTGTGGAGTCTGCATGTCCTCCCCGCGGTAGAGTAGCCTTCGAAAGACATGTGTGAATGGGCGTGAATAAGGCTAGTTCTACAAAGAATCCTACTCCTTCTGAAAAGGACTCCGGAGCTCTGGACAGAGGGGGTAAAAAAGTATACACCTCTACTACCTTGGCTATTAGAGCTCTCAACTGTCAGTTCCGCATGTTAAAATATCAACACACTTTGGAACTATTAAAACAAAAAATTTATACCTTTCCTGACTGTGCCAATTCGAAAGAGTTAGCAGATTTACTGCACTCTACTTGTCAAGTGGCTAAACACTCATTGCACTGTGGATATGATGCCCTAGAAGCCTCTAGCAGGACAGCAGTGGCAGGATCTGTCATTAGGAGACATGCATGGTTGAAGGAACAACCTCTACCTGATCATGTCAAATGTAAATTACTTGATGCACCCTTGGATAAGGAAAGCTTGTTTGGAGAAAAAAGCAGAAGAGGTGCTTAAAAAGATGGAAGACAAAGCAAAATCTATACAAAAAATAAAATATTTCCTTCAGGTAGAACCTCCTAGGTTCAGCAGGCATTTTACCTCAAAACACTGGTCCTTTCCTGGTCCTAGCAAACAGGGGCAAGGTAAGCCCCGCAGGGACAGGCCACCCTGACTCTCACCCCAGGGACAGCAGAGAACCAAATAGCGGACCACTCCCACTCCAAGGGCAGGGAGTTCTAAGCCATCCCTCTATGGCAAAAATTCTCAATGACTCCCTCTCCCCCCTCTGCCCTCTTTCCGCTCACCAAAAACTAGGAGGAAGGCTCTCCTTCTACAAAGAAAATTGGCTCTCTGTAACATAGGACCAATGGGTCTTAAAGATCATTGAAGGAGAATTTGTATCCGTGAAAAATGAACTCCCATTTCTAGGAGGGTAACCAGACTTTCCTCCAAATCAGTGGGCAAAGGCATTGAAACAAGTCCAAACTCTCATATCCCAAGGGGCAGTAGAACCTGTCCCCTCAGATCAAACAGACATTTATTCCAGACTATTCCTAGTTCCCAGAAAAGAGGGCACTTGGCATCCCATCCTGGATCTATCCATTCGGAACACCTTCCTGGTGGTCCCCAAATTCAAAATGCTAACTTTGCAGCAGCTGCTGCCTATGCTGACAAAAAAATACTTGGTTAGTTACCCTAGATCTAAAAGACGCCTACCTCCATATCCCCATAAGGGAATCCTGCAGGAAATTCCTTCGCTTCAGGCAGGCTCACAACACTTTCAATTCTCTGCTCTACCCTTTGGCTTATGTACTGCACCCAGGGTATTCACTATAGCTATACAAAAGTACCCGTACCCTTATCTGGACGACTGCCTCATTCAGGCAGACTGCAGAGAAAAACTCCTCAAGGACCTCCTCTTGGAAAAAAAACCTCCTAACCTCCTTAGGGTTCATCATCAACAGGAAGAAATCAAAGCAAACAACCTCCAGATAGCTCATTTTCTTGGGAGCACTGCTGGACACAGCATCCCAAATGGCCTTCCTATCCCCAGAAAAGCAGAGCTTCTTGCTTCTCTATTTCACCCAGCTGGCTTCCAGAATTCACCTCACTGCCAGGAATTACCTCCATGCTTTGGGGTACATGGCATCTTGCATCCTTCTAATTCTTCTGGCCAGGCTTCAGATGAGAAAACTTCAGTGGTACCTAAAGAACCTTTGGTGTCAGCACTCTGCCTCCTTTGGTGTCAGCACTCTGCCTCTAGAGAAATCTCCCCCTCTGATCCCCTGTATAAGACCCAACTTTCTCTGGTGGGCAAGGGCCTGTGCTCAGAACAAAGGTCTTTCCTTCACCCTTCGCCCAACTAGGCAGACCATTGCCACCGATGCCTCAGGCACAGCTTGGGGCACTCACCTAGAAAGCAGGTGCACCCAAGGTCTTTGAGATGCACAGCACCTTTACTTACACATCAACCTGAAGGAAATGATGGCAGTACAAAAGGCTCTGACTTCCTTCAAACCCCATCTCAAGCCAGGGTTCTCCTTATCAAAACAAAAAACACCACAGTAATGTGGTACATCAACAAACAGGGAGGGACCAATCTTACTCTCTGTGCAGGCTAGCCATGAACCTATGGTTGACAGCCTCTTCCATGGGACTACACCTTATAGCCTAATACCTACCAGGGATCAGCAACACCCTGGCAGACCCCTTAAGCAGAAACTTGCTGGACCCCCATGAATGGCAGCCCCACAGAAAATCTTTTTGCAGATCACTCAGGAGTAGGGGACTCTGGAGATGGATCTCTTTGCTTCACACCTCAACCATCAGCTAAAAAAAAAAAAATTCTGTACCAGAGAGTATTGCCACTTAGCGTGGAAGGTGACTGCATTGACCTTCCCCTGGAACACCCTCTTTGTGTACACATTCCCTCCTCTCCCTCTTATTCCAAAGGTACTGATCAAAATAAGGGAGGAGAGACCGAAAGCCGTCCTCATTGCTCCAGACTGGCCCAGACAACATTGCTACCCCTTACTGCACAGCCTGACCTTACAGCCTCCCAAGCAGCTTCCCCAATCTCAAATCTCTTCACTCAGGTAGGGGGGGGGTGCTGCACCTAGACTTGCACTTGCAGACTCTCAAACTATCAGCATGGCTAATACTCTAAAGGCAAACAAGGGGCCCCTGTTAAGCAAACCGGTCCTAGACATTATCACAGAGGCCAGAAGGCCCAGCACCAGAAAATCTTATGTAGGAAAATGGAAAAGATTTTTCTCCTGGAGCCAGTCCAGAGGGGGCAATACCTTGCAACCTTCCATCCCTCTTACCCTGGACTACCTAGTGGAGCCACTTAATAGTGGCCTCTCCTTCTCCTCTATTAAAATCTACACCTCAGCCATCTCAGCTCATTTTGATACAGAACAGCCCCCATTCTCCCATCCTTTGAATAAAGAATTCCTCAGAGAGGCTTCTAATATCAGACCTCCCAGAAGGCAACCCACTCCAGCCTGGGACCTGAATTATGTTTTGGAAAAACTTTTACCACCCTTCGAACCTGCTGATTCAGCAGAACTAAGATTCTTCTCCTGGAAGACTGCTTTTCTCCTAGCTATCACCTCAGCCAGAAGGGTTTCAGAACTTTAGGCCCTGATGGCCATTGAGCCCTTCATCATTGTCCATGCAGACAGGGTCTCCTTGAGGACTAATCCCTCTTTTATGCCCAAGGTGGTATCTAATGTAACTCTGTCAGGCCATATGTCTACCCACCTTCTTTCCTAATCCTCAAAACAAGGGGGAGAGAATTCTGCACTCCTTAGACGTGCACAGACAACTCGGATACTATCTGGACCATACCAAGCCCTTCAGGAAAGTGGACCAGCTACTTGTCAGCTTTGCCCCAGGGGCAGAGGGTAATCCCATTTCCAAACATACAATTTCCAAATGGATATCATACTGTATCCATTTCTTCTACAGATTGCATGGAACCCCACCCCAAGTATTTTAGAACCCATTCCACTAGGGCAGCCTCCAATTCCAATTCCACAGCATTCCTCAGAGGAATTCCCACCGGGAACATCCTGGAAGCTGCCATCTGGACTTCTGTCCATACCTTTACCAAGCATTACCACCTACCTCTATTTTCTAAGGCTAGGGCAGGGTTTGCCTCTGCAGTATTGCAGGGCATGCTGACCCATTCCTACATATCTTACTAAGCCTACCACCCCTATCCTTAGCTTTGGGAATCCTTCCGCAGGTGATGACTGCAACAGTGAAACATGAAGAACATTGTACAGTTGTGTACACTTACCATAAATGTAGATTTATTTATTTATTTATTCCAGTTTGGTGACTGGGGAGGTCCACTGGGCTCAACAGCCCATTTTCAGTGGAGGCCCGGGGAGAAAAGCTCCACAATAGAAAGTTACATCACATAGTGAATTACAAAGAAAAATATTTGCATTACAGTCAATAGGTAGTATTACAACAAACAGCAGGTAGAATTGCAGTCGAATAGGTATCATTCACTAAAGCAACTAAGATATTAAAGAAATTATCCAGGAGGATGAGAGGCATAGACAAAAGGCTGGATGTAGATATTAGTACATTTACAATCTAGGTCTATGAGAGAAATTAGAGAGGTATGAAGGTTAGCCGGGAGAGAGGGAAGAGGGGAGCTTGGGAGGTATGGGATGAGTGAAGAAACGGGTAGGAATGAAGTTGTGTTTTGAAGGTGTGTAGGTTGTCACAGGTCCTCAGTGTAGAGGGCAGGGCATTCCATTTTTTAGCTAGGGAAAAAGAGTAGAAGCTGACCAGCTGGGTGCTTGCGTTGTTCAAGATGTTAGAGTGTATTCACTGTTGCAGTCCTGGATGTTCATCATGCATATTCACTGTTGCAGTCCTGGATGTTCATCATGCATACAGCTGCAGTCATCACACTTGGGTTATCCTGCCGTCAGGCGGGTCCTCGGTCGGCCGAATTCCAAAGTCTAGATCTGGCGTCGGTTGTCGTCGCTTCTTCCCTGATGTCAGTGTGGCAGGGGTATAAAAGAATTTTCTTCAGTCTTTCTTGCCGCATGGTGCCCGAAGCAGAAGCAGTTCGCAAGTGCCGGTCGGCCAGCTCCTGAGATTTACGAACAGTGTTTCAGCCGAAGTCTTCTTTAAAGCTAAGCACCCCATTGGGGAAACTTTTCTTGCCTCAGACCGATGTCAGACAAAGTTAATAATTGCATTTCTTGTGGGAAGCAAATACCGCATAAGGATTTTCACTCTTACTGTATACCTTGCTTAGGGCCAGACCACGACGTCTCGGCCTGCCGTTTTTGTGCTAGGTTTAACAAGCGCACTATTAAGCGCCGGGCAGAGTTCGCCCTTCATTATTTTGGCAAAAAATTTAATTATACCATGTCGTCGGATACACCGACACCAGTTTTAGGCAAAAGATGCAAGGATAAGGACCGTCATCTGAGGCCTGCACCGAGTACTGAGACCACGCTTAGGCCGAATACCGGTTATCCGGTTCTCAGCGAAGCGCCTATGCAGCCCCTGACTACCGATGAAACTATTTTACCGGTGACTTTAGTACCCGAGGTCGCAGGTTCTTCGGTCTCCATTCCCACTGCAGATACCAACGCCACTCTTGGCGGGGAAACCGAAAATTTAGCGAGGCCTGCCATTTCTGAAGGCGTTTTCAGGCCTACCACTTTCTCTATTAAATCCTTCTCTAAATCTAAAGCTGCAATGAAAACTAAAAAACAGGGTCCTCAGACCTCCTCTCAAGGCCCCATGCCTAAAAACACAGATGCTTAAAATGGCTGAGGATTTGATAACACTCATCAGGGGTTCTCAACCCCCCTCAGACAAAAGACCCAGGTTGGAGGAAGACTACCCTTCCTCAGACCAGGCTTCTATTACCTCAGACCATTCTGAGGACCAGGATTACGCCTATTCCCCTTTTGAAGACTCTGATGCTGAGGAGTCTATTCCTTAGTCTCCCGAGGACTACTCTTTTGGGGAAACCCTGCATACATTGAGAGAGCACTTCCACTGGGAAGGCCAAGATTACTCAGATTCCAAGAAAAGGCTCAGGGAATTTCTACTGCTTCCCCAGCATAGGCCCCTAGCTATCCCTCCTGTTTTAGATATTTTGGATGATGTGTACGCAGAAGCCAGTCTTAATCCAGACTCTTTACCTCCAGCCCCTGTTAAACCAGACAGATATTACCGGGTTCCTGATTCTCATCAGTTCCTTTATAAAAGCCATACTGCTGACCCAGAAACAATTTCACAGGGTCCCAAGGGCATTAAGGCCTCTACTGCTAAAAACCCTTTACCTTCAGAGAGAGATTCCACAGCATTAGAAAGGTGTGGGGGAAAGGTGTATACATAAGCCACTTTAACCATGAGGGCATTAAACTGTCAATTTCGTATGTTAAAGTACCAACAGTTCTTGCTATCTCAGCTGAAAAGCAAAATGACACAAACAGAACAACCAGATTTGAAAGAGTTGCAGGATTTTTTGCATGGAGCAGAGCAAGTGGGGAAACATACCTTGCAGTGTGGTTTCGATGCTTTAGAGGCCTCATGTAGAACTGCTGTCACAGGGTCTGTCATACGTAGACATGCTTGGCTCAAAGAGCAAACCTTACCAGATCACGTCAAAGCAAAGTTATTAGATGCACCACTTCAAAAAGATGTATTGTTCGGTGTTAAAGCTGAGGAGGTACTAAGGAAAATGGAGGAAAAAGCAAAATCTATGCAAACAGTTAAAGATTTCTTGCAGGTGCAGCCTCCACGCTTCAGCAGAAACTGACCTTCAGAAAATTGGTTCTTTCCAGCCACGGACAGACCCCAAAGGGGCAGGTACAGACGCCCAAGGGGTAGAGGATAACCTCAAGGATTTTAGAGCTAGACAGTGGCAAGCACCAACCCCAAGAGGTGGAGAAGATAGACCACAGTCATTTAGAAAACAGACACAATGACTTTTCCCTATGCCTGCCAAACAAAGCTATAATGGCAGCACCTTTGGGCGGAAAACTGGCCTTATTTTCAAAAAACTGGCACATTGTTACAAAAGACAAATGGATTCTGGATATTATAGACAGAGGCTACAGATTTCACTTTCTCACCCTTCCAAAAATGAGAGGCATGCCAAACCTGCCACAAAATCAATGGGCAGAGGCACAAAGACAAATTTCCGCTCTCATGGATATGAAAGCAATTCAAGAGGTACCTGCAAAAGAACAAGGTCAAGGTTTTTATTCAAGACTATTTCTGGTACCAAGGAAGGACAAAGATTGGAGACCCATCTTAGACCTATCTATTCTAAACACATATCTAGAGGTACCAAAATTCAAGATGCTCACATTACAGCAGCTTCTTCCCATGCTGGGCAAGGAGTCTTGGCTGGTAACGTTGGACCTCAAGGAGGCATACCTGCATGTCCCTATCAGACAAGATTGCAGAAGATACCTCAGATTTCTTGCAGGTTCAACCCATTACCAATTCTCTCTGCATTGCCCTTTGGCTTATCTACTGCACCCAGAGTGTTTACGAAATGCCTGGCATCAGTAATTGCCTTCTGCAGACAACAAGAAATACAAATCTATCCATATCTGGACGACTGCCTGATCCAAGCGGACAGCAAGGACATTCTATTGCAGCATCTGGCGTTTGTAAAAAACTGTTAAACTACCTGGGTTACACAGTGAACAAAAATAAATCAAAACTAATACCTTCTCAACAGATAATTTTCCTGGGTGCCAGCTTAAATACAACAACCCAGATGGCCTACCTCACGCCAGACAAGCAAGGGCAACTGTCTCAATACTTCAACAAAATGGCAACTTTAACCAGACTAACTGCAAGGAAAGTCCTGCAGGCTCTGGGGTTCATGGTGTCTTGCATCCTCCTAATACCATGTGCAAAGCTGCATATGAGGAAACTACAATGGTACCTAAAAAACTTATGGTCTCAACACAGCCACAGCTTGGAAACAATTATACCACTCATTCCAAGCCTTCAAAAGGAATTTTTGTGGTGGGCTCAAGCATGCCAAAGAAACACAGGTCTCCCTTTCTGTTTACCACAAGCAACTCAAATCATCACAACAGGTGCCTCGGACTACGCCTGGGGAGCACACATGGCAGATCAGTGCATTCAGGGAATATGGTCCCAAAAAGAGAAGCACCTACACATCAACCTAAAGGAGATGCTAACCGTGCAAAATGCTCTTATGACCTTCAAAGACCTACTGCATCCAGGCCAGCTATTAATAAGGACAGACAACACCACAGTCATGTGGTACATAAACAAACGGGGGGACTCATTCATACCTCCTGTGCAGGCAAGCTATGACCCTGTGGAACACAGCACTGGAATTACAAATTCAACTACAGGCACAAATTCAACTACAGACAACTTAAGCAGAAATATGACAGACCCTCACGAATGGAAGTTGCATCCTCAAGTTTTCTCAAAGATAACTCAGGCATGGGGACAGCCAGACATAGATCTATTTGCTACCCACAGAAATTACCAGTTGGAGAAATTCTGCTCAAGAACCTATCATCCACAGGCCTGGAAAGTGGACGCACTCTCGTTCAATTGGACAACATTGACAGTCTATGCCTTCCCGCCTCTACCTCTACTGACCAAAGTTCTATTAAAAACCAGAGCAGAGAGGCCACAAATGATTCTCATTGCTCCAGACTGGCCTAGACAGCACTGGTATCCTCTCTTAAAGAGCCTGTCCCATTCACCACCATGGATCCTACCTCAAGTTCCTCTTCTGTTGTCCCAGCACAACTACAAAACCCTACACAGCCAGCTCAAAACATTAAATCTAGCTGCATGGAGAATACCTTAATTTCCCAACAGACTCTCCTCTCCAAGGAGGTGCAGGATGTCATCTTGGAGGCCAGGAGACCCTCTACCAGAAAAACCTACTCCGCCAAATGGAAACGATTTTGTTCCTGGAATCAAGCAAAGGGCCAGAATCCTTGGGTAATAAATATACCTAAAATTTTACAATACCTAGCTGAGATGTTAAGCAGTGGCCTTTCCTTCTCTTCCATCAAGATCCATGCTTCAGCCATTTCAGCACAATACAATACGGATCCTCTTTTATTCTCACATCCTCTATTAAGGCAGTTCCTCAGAGGGGCAAAAAATATAAAACCCCCACGGAAACCACCAGTACCAGCTTGGGACCTCAACTTCGTATTGGAAAAGCTGACCCTGCCTCCTTTTGAGCCGGCTTCTTCAGCAGAGCTACAATACTTGTCGTGGAAAACAGCCTTCCTTCTGACTATTACCTCAGCACGCAGGGTTTCGGAGCTACAGGCCCTCATGGCTGTGCAACCATTCATCATTTTCCACCAGGACAGGGTTTCCTTACGAACCAACCCTACTTTCATGCCAAAGGTAGTATCCAGTGTCGCTTTGAATCAGACTATTCATTTACCTACCTTTTATCCAAATCCACAGAACAAAGGAGAGAGGCCACTACATTCCTTGGACATTCACAGGCAACTTCGCTACTACTTGGACAGAACAAAGTCATTCAGGAAATCTGAACAGCTCTTTGTGTCCTATGCTACAGGTGCTCAAGGAAAGGCCATTTCCAAACAGACTATTTCAAAATGGATAGCCCACTGCATACGCTTTTGTTATTCATTTCATGGAAAATCAGTGCCTGTATACATCAGATCTCACTCCACCAGGGCTACAGCTACCTCTGCAGCTTTCCTCAGGGGGGTCCCTACCAAGGACATTTTGGAAGCAGCTACTTGGAGTTCTGTGCACACTTTCTCCAAGCACTACCACCTTCCACTATACTCAAAATCTAGAGTGGGCTTTTCCACAGCAGTCCTGCAGGGCATTCTAGCCCCTCCTAATTCCGCTTAGTACCTGCCACCCTTACTTAGCTTTGGGATTCTACCCAAGTGTGATGACTGCAGCTGTATGCACGATGAGCATAGTACAGTTTTGTACCTACCATAAATGTAGATGTTCGAGTGCTCATACAGCTGCAGTCCAGGTTACCCTCCCTCCATCCCCTCTTAGGACAGGGCTTATGACAACACCTTTAACATACAACCTATTTGGGGTTTTCCTTTATGGTGTATTTGCTTGCAACTACTGTTTTGATTTATCTACTTTGTATGTTTGCATAATATCATGTTTTGCCTTCCTTTCTGGGGGCACCTGACATCTGGGGCAAGAAAAACTGAAGAAAATGGCATCGGCTGCCTCTTTTATACCCCTGCCGCACTGACATCAGGGAAGAAGCAACGACAACCGACGCCGGACCTAGACTTTGGAATTCGGCCGACCGAGGACCCGCCTGACGGCAGGATAACCCAAGTGTGATGACTGCAGCTGTATGAGCACTCGAACATCTACATTTATGGTAGGTACAAAACTGTACTTTTCCCACCCTCCTTCCCCCTTATAGCTACTTTTTTTTATGGAGACATAAGTTTCAAAAGGTGGCTTTTAGCCACCAGGACCACTTTACCATATTTACTTGGGCCTCTGATGGGTTAGGGCAAGAAAAACTGATGTAATGGCATCGGCTGCTCTCCTTTATAGCACTGATGACCTGGCAGCAGGTGACGCAGAAAAACATTGACTCTGGTATTCGGGCCGTCTGAGGGCTACCACAGCAGAGATAACACACAGGTGATGACTGCAACAGTGAATACACTCGAACATCTACATTTATGGTAAGTGTACACAACTGTACTTTCTCAACTGTCTCTGATATTTGACTCTTAGTTTGTTCTGCTTTTTTGCAGAAGTTGTGGTGTTCTGGCAAGTCAGTGAGGATTGCAGTTACTAAACAATGACAGACATTTGATTTTCAGACATGTCTTTCAGAAAATATGTGCTAATGAAACGCCTGTTATTCTTGCAACGTTCTTAACAATATCTATCCCTGATTATTAACATTTGTTGGCTCTCTTCTTGATTCTTGAACAAAGATGTTGAGAGGTATTTCGCTGCAGTATGGCTTATACTATATTCTGCAGTAATAAGTTGAGAGGATAAATTCATGTGAGGCAGCTTTTTATGTACATTTGAATTTTTATTTATTTTATTTTACATTTGTTGACCGGGCTAGTCTAACTAACTAGATATATGTCCATTTTCAGTAGAGGCCCAGGGAGATAAGCTCAGAGGAAACAAACAAAATCACATATACAAAAATGAATGTATACAATGAACATTGTAGGTGCAGTACAGAGAATAATCAAAGAGGTCATTCGTTCATAGCATAGTGCAAAATATACAGATACAAGTAGTACAATACAAAATATAGTTGCAATACATCATAAAGAAAAAAAATGGCAGCTGAATTATACAATATATTAGTATACAAGTAGTCATAAAGAAAAAGCAGGAGCTGAATTATACAATATATTAATAAAAGTAGTCTCCTTAGTGAGATTCTGAAGATGTAAGTAATAGTATAGAAGGACAAGGTAAGTTGTTATTAAGAAAAGAAACTTGAGGAACTTGATTACTGAGAAGAGGAGGGTAGGTTGAACCAAGTAAGAAGAGCTAGTAGATCAGTCAGGTTTAGTACAGGGGCACAACCAGTGTGTTCTGAGGAAAAGTTTCAGTTTGGTTTTAAAGAGTGATTTAGAGGGAAGAGAGGAAAGTTCATTTGGAAGAAGGTTCTGGGATTTTCCAACAGTATTAGAGAAAAGAGAGTCCCCAGCCCTGTTTGATTTACAAATATTTACAAGAAGCCAGCCCTGTTTGATTTACAAATATTTACAAGAAGTTTGTGATGATCTTAAGGTCTTTAGATTGTTGTTGGGGGTAATGAGGGTAGATAGTATAGGGGTATTAGTAGGTTGGTAAAGGGTTTTATGGGCAGTGGTCAGTTGGTGGAATTTAAGCTGATTTTGTATTTCAAGACATCCTAGCTGCTTTAGATTAAAACATGTATAATTAAACATCTGAGGTCTGTAGTCACTACCATACAAGTGGCTGTAATGGGTGTGTGTGTGTGTGTGTGTGTGTGTGTGTGTGTGTGTGTGTGTGTGTGTGTGTGTGTGTGTGTGTGTGTGTGTATGGCGGTAGATTCTCTCAGCTGTCACTGATTTTTTTTTTTGCCTGATATTTTGGTCTGTTCCTCATAAAGATTTTTTTTTTTTTTTTTCTGGCAAATCAGTGAAGACTGCAGTCAGTAAATAATGATGACTAATATCGGAGTTCCAAATGTAACAGCCTTCAAAAAAGCATGCTAATGCAAAGCATGTTTTTCTAGCAAGTTTTAAATTTATAAAGGATTTTGTTTCTTTGTCCACCATTATTTTTTAGCATTCTATTAGATTTGAGACATATGTGGTGGTTGGGGGATATGTGTTGCAGTAGGTTGCACACTGCATTCTGACAGTAGTGAGCAGAGAAGCACGTGTCAGATATTTATATACTTTATTCCTTTTTTCTGAGTGCAGTCAAACATTAGTCAATTAGACAACTGACTGTTTGATGGTCATGTGTGTGTGTTTGTAGGTGTATCTGTGTAGGGGTTTAAAATTACAGTGGACAATTACTATTTTTATTTTATTACATTTTGATATTTGATACCATCAACAATATTAGCTTTAATTTATGGGAAAAGCGAGTGTTTGTGGTTGAATGTGATTAACAATCATGTCATTTCTTGAATCTAGAACAGAAGCTGCTGTTAAAAATAGGATAATTAGTAGAGTATATAAAATATTACATGACAACTACAGGAATCAATCAGCGGAAGTCAGAAAAGATTGGGAAGAGAGATTAGATAAGCAGTTCACAAAGAAACAATGGGAGGACGTATGCACGATTCCCACATACGCAACAAAGTCTAGAAAACAACACAAACAAAGGCAAAAGCCAAGGTGATCCACTCCCAAGTATTTATTAAGTGCTTTTGTTTTACAAACTTCTTTAGAATAAAACTAGGCGTTATTCTGAAGACGTTTGTATTTTATAAACAAAACGCTTAATAAACACTTGGGAGTAGATCATCTTGCCTTTTGCCTTCGTTTATGTTGTATTCAAAGTCAGGAAGATTTATGATTCTTCTCCTGGAAATGTTTGCATAGGTACATTTATACCCAAAACAGACTACAAAGAATTTTTCCTCCGGTAGATTGCAAATGATGGAGGTGGATGTGTAATGGGGAAGAAAGATGTACATGGGAGCATATTTTTTTAGCGCATAATGAGTTGGCAGACTTTAAAAATTCCCTGCAGAGTACTCTGTCAGAAATGTTGGGCAAGCAAATGAATGTAACTAAGGAAATTATTTTTTTGAGCTGGGATACAGGATCTGAATTGCCTAGACATAGTAAGGCCTTGTTAAGATTAATTCTGGTGGCCGACTAAAAGCAATTACTAGAAAATGGAAATTAAAGCCTAAACCAGCCATACTTATTCTAGCTTTGCAGGAGTAGTGTGTATTTGTGTGAAACCATCTGATATACTCTAGTTGCTCTGTTTATAGCACAATCAAATATCTGAAGTGCAAAGTCAGTAATGTGTCTGTAATTGATGAGTATTGGGATCGTCTGTAAAGAAAATGGCTGTGTACATGTGTGTGTGTGTGTGTGGGGGGGGGGGGGGAGGGGTGCAGTGTATATACAAGTAAGAAGTTGGCCATAATTTTGTTTTCACTTTCCATCATAATCGGACATCAGCATGTCTGTCTGTGGCTACCTGGACAGGATGTGCATGACAGTAACTGATCATTAGCAGGTTGTTGAATTGAGCAGTGTTGCCATTTAACACTGTTTAGTTGTTTGGTTTAGTTTTTGGCTGTGATGTCTTCTGTGTGGAGTTTCTGTGGACTCCCTGTCTCTGTGCATTTTATCCATATGCTCTGGTTTCTTCTCTCAGACCCTCAGCTGTATAATATATGCCTCTGATCATTTATGATTTTTCTTTCATCCTAAGCTAATTATATTTTCTGGAGGGTAAGGTAGGTGGGCAGGCAGTGTTGTCACACAAGATTTACACAGCCTTGCAAGAATTAGTCTTTTCAGTTTATTGGAGAGCTACTACTTTGTTAACTTTAAACATTACACTTTAGTCGCACAACTGATTTTTCCTTGAAAGGAAAAATTAGACTAATTTTCTTTTGTTACTCGTGATTTTTATTCAGGCCATGATTTGACAAAAAACTTGTATAAAAGATGTAATATGTGGCTCGGAACATCTTGAAGCTTGTGACTTCTGGGAGCCTAGTGGCCGCTATATCCCTGGCTTAATTCAGCTACTTCTTCCAAACTTATTACAGTGGAGTCTTGGCCAGTTGTGGGGGTGTTAAAAGCATAAGAGGACATAAGATGTGATGCTTCTTTCTTTCTTTCTTTATTTATTTAAATGTGTTTACCAGGGTAGAACATTGATCAAACAATGACCAATTACAGGCTCAGCTTGGATCCTACAGTATTAGTCTAATCTCAGGGGATTCTCTGTTCAGGTTAATTCCCCACAAGTTCTGTTCTTTCTTTATCAGCTTCTGCAGAGACACTGAGCTTCTTTTAACTCGGTGTCTTTCATCAGGCTCTTATTGTTTCATCCACTGCTTGTAGACTTCGCAAACCTGTTCTTGGCCTGGTAGAAGATGACTGTGTATAACCAGGGGAACTCACTTAAGCAGATGGTACACAATAGCATTAAATCCACACCACTGTCAGGCCAGACAGATTTCCTCCACATGCTAATGCTTCAAGAACCTATTGTCAGACTAGTATAAAGGTGCATGTTTGTGCCTTTTAGAGCAATGCCAAATATTAACATTAGTGCTGTTCCACTGTTAGAGCATTATTGTCTGTTCCTTTTTTTTTTGCTGCCATGTTTTAGGCTTACATGACCCCCCATCCGTCCATATTGCCTGCAAAAGCATGCATATTAGATGCTGCATAGAATTTTTTTATGCTAGCTTCTCTGATACTCATGAAGATGAACACAAGATCCTTCAAAATTGCTGTCAAACTTTGTCTCACAGAATTATAACAGTATTATCTTCGTGTGTGTATAACTTTACTCTGTACATTGTGTACGTTACTGTTATTTTTCTTATGTGGTTTTATTTAGCACTGTAGTAACTAGGCCATGTTTGAAAAAAGAGCCCAAGGAGACCAGCTCACTTACCTGTTAAACAATGTATAACAATTTTTTTAAGCTTCAGTATCTCCAAAAGAACCAGTTCTTCTTACTGCATATATACATTATATAAGGCAGTATGCTGTCTTACTGTGTCTGTATGTAGAATAGAAGCCATTATGTAAAGAAACACACAAGCTTCTCTTAATATTTAGAAATAAACACCCAAAGGCAGACCTTTGTTACCTCCTCTGTGCTGCTCAGATTGTATCCCGTCAAACACACATATTCCCTAGGAAAAGAAAGACAGTCCTTCAGATGCCACACTGTTTGTTTTCGTATATTCATGAGTATCTGCAGTTTTTCATCACTGGGAAGAGATTACTGTAATGCAACAGCTGGAAGGAGAGTTCCTTTCCACATTTTGCCAGTTTCCCTGTGAATGTGGTTGTAATTTACTAAATAACAACCTTGTTTGTGATGACTGAATAGTAGTACTTAACATCTGTACAGGCTGCAAGTGAAGTGCCTTCCAGGTAGCCTTTACCATATTGCAGAAATGATTGTGACAAGGGAGGGTGTATCCTGAAAAGCAACAATTTCCAAAACTGTGGTAAGTTTTACTGCAATGAGAGAAAGCAAGCAGTGGGGGTCTCCAAGCATAACACCAGAGTCAGCAGCATGCGGCTAAAAGGAGCAGTACTGTTTTAGCCAGGAGCCCCACTCTTACCTCTCAACTGTCCAACTCACTGAGGATTAAAGTCAGTAAATAATGACCCATGTTTGAATTTCAGAATTTATATCATTTGGAAAGTGTGTGTGCTAACACAAAACCTGTTATTTTAGCAACTGTCTAAGTTTGTAAGAGCAATACTTAAAATCTATCCCAATGTTGGGTCTTTGTCCCCCATTATTTTAAGCTCTGTCCCCCATTATTTTAAGCTTTGTCCAGATTTCTTGAGCTAAGAGGTTGAGAGGTATTAAGTTGTCTTTGTGGATATAGAAATAGGGGCTCATATGGCCAGTAGTAATGACCGGACATCAACATCGACCAACCTTATCTGTGTAAAAAGATAAGATGCACTTAATGAATTATTAACTGACTGCCTGACACTAGATTCCTGAAACAAAGGTTACATCCCTTTAAAAATAATTTTGTAAAACAATTACCCCTCAACCCTTTGTAAAGATAATGATATTATAAACAATCATTTTTTATATCATGTAGAACAGCATATAAGAGCCGTCATGCTTACTTTAGGCAGAACACATTGCAGACACCAGCACTGGTCATTTGAGTTCCTGCTGCCATAATTCTTGTTTGTGGGGTGGACAATTACTTAAAGTATTTCTACCTTTCCACCAGACCTATAACCAAGTCATTGGCATCTGTGCTGAGAAGAGAAATAGGTATCAGTTATGGTTCTTTCTTTTGTTTATCTGTTTTTTGGCCCATTTGCTTGCACAGTGCATCCAGCTGTCGTCTCTGTCCTCTCTGTCTGGAGAGAACTCAACACAGTCATAGTCATGGATGTAGGGATTGTTTGGATGTCCTGCTGATTATCCCTCACCTCATGAGTAATGTCATTGTGGTGCAGACATACCTAATGATGGTACATCACCAGTTTTTTTGCTGAACAGTAAACTAGGTTTATCTATGATCAGTGAGGGTCTAAGTGTGGAATCAGCTTCTCACCTAACTCACCCAAAGTGAAGCAGATGTAACTAATCCACTCTATGGTGGAAGAAAGCCTTCTCTATTAGGTTGAGTCACCACTAAGTACCTCACTGATAAGGAAACATGTATGCCATTGACATAATTGTTCCACCATCCATCCTGCCTTTAGAAGTCTCTTGTGGCTTGTGACATTAAGGTCTCCACATTCTTGGGGGAATGCCTTTTGTTAAGCATGTCTTATATGAAGACACTGGGCCTAGGGCGCAATGCCATTCAGCTGTCATATGTGGTTGTCTAGGATACTCATGCATGCAATGCTTCTGACTAACCTTATGGTACTGCTTGGTCAGCAGGCAATGTACATTGGAGAGGAGCACCAGTATACTTCCACGCTGCCATGCTCTACCTTTAACTAGAGTACTACAGTGTCCTCCACAAGCTACTGCCTCTAGAGCCCTATACATTCTAGCCTAAACCTGGTAGGAGTCACTGCAATGAACTCATACCTAACCATTCTTACCCTGGACTAAGTGAGCTAGCAAATGGCTACTACCTTTCAACAAACACCCAAGTGATTCCTATGGCATATGAGCTTGATGGTCAAACTTGGGTCACTTGGATTGTGGTGAGAGCTCAGCACAGTGTCATCAGAAAGTATTTTTCTGCACTTCTGATACTAAACTGAGCAGAGTTTGAGACAACGTCATTATTTCCATGACGTTGTACTGGAAGTGTGTTCCCATATGCCCCCCAACACAAGTCCTTGTGCAAGAAAGTGGCAAATTGCCTGAACTTCTTCATCCAAGGAGATGTGTATTCTGTATCATTGCTTTGTCATCTTCTGTCAATTTAGTTAGGTCTTGAAGGTAGTCATCTTCCAG
Source organism: Protopterus annectens (assembly GCF_019279795.1). Taxonomy (NCBI): domain Eukaryota; kingdom Metazoa; phylum Chordata; order Ceratodontiformes; family Protopteridae; genus Protopterus; species Protopterus annectens. The sequence continues at coordinate 1,462,582,968 of NC_056732.1, forward strand.
ATTCTATACATTGTCTGTCAGCTGTTTGTTTTTGCAAAGTAGAGGAGCTTCTGTTATCCCTCTTTATTGAATATATTGTTCTAGCCATCTCATTCTTTTATGCCTGTAAACCAGTCGTCACCTGTTTCTTTCTTGCTCCCCAGTATGCTGACCCATTCTACCACAAGCCTGACTGGCCTTCTGAGATACCAGTGTTTTATTTGAAGGCTGTAACCCAGTTGTGCTGCAGCACTGCAGTACCAGCGTCATCTGAAATTGTTCTGCTGTTGTGCAGCAAACAACACCATATTATTTTCTCTGTCCTTTGTTTTCAGACATTAAAGCAACTGTCATCTTTTTCTTCATAATATATTTAGTTATCTGTTTATTCAGATCCATTGGAGTTTTAGATTTTCCTAGATATGGTGAGTGTTTACTTTCTGCACCAAACTCCCTGAATTTTTCTGAATGGATGGATTGAAGAGTAGCTTTTTACTGCCCTCTCTTACACCAAACTTTAGCAGCCTTTAACATCAAATTTGAAATGGGCATCAGGAAAGTACTGCAAAAACCAGAACGGAGAAAGTTCTACAGCCTTAACAAAGGTGAGAAAAAAGCATTGTTAGAGCTAGGCAGAGATGACAAGGGAGGGGTATTGTTGTTCCTGATTCCAGCAGCTATTACCAGAGGATAGAAGAAATATTGAGTGACACTAACTGTTATGAATCTTTAACTTTAGAAGAGATTAAGGCATCATACAACAACTGTTACACAGCCTTGACTGCACTTTGATGGTGGTTTGTTAATGGATATCTTGTTTGACTGTCTACAGACACCTTCACCCAGCTTGTCTAAATTCTTTGGAATCCATAAACCACATAGAAATAGAAGAACCTCCTTACAGGCCAGTGGTTGCAAGCGAGGGGGTCCCTGACTAAAGCTGCTGCCATCTACCTGGATTTTTTGTTAGAACCTCTGTCTAAGAAGAACATTTCACACACAAAAGATTCTAATGATTTTTTAAGGAAAGTAAAAAAACATTACAATTGATGCTGATAACATTTTATTAACAATATCTGTTGAATCTTTATATACTGTACTTCCACTTAATTATTGTATTTGAAACAATGATTGGTTCATACAGGAAAAACAACAATGGAACATCAGCACAACATGAAAGAACAGGTAAAATTTTAGATATGGTGCTTAGCTTCATTTTTTTATGTTTAATGGAAATTGCTATAAACCAAAGAGTGGTTTAGCCATGGGGGCAGGTATGGCCTCTAGTCTAGCCAACATAGCCCTAGGTAAATGGGAGGAGGTGTATGTTTTTAACGACAGAGAATACATGCAACATATCAGTGTTTTCTGCACTTTATTGATGACATTTTTATTGTGTGGAAAGGAGACGGTGCTAAATTAGAAGATTTTATAAGCTATCTGAATCAAACCACCAGCTTTGTGCATTTCACCTCTTCCAAAGCCTCACCTCGGCAGTCTTCTTAGATATGCAAATTCCTGAGACTTGGACCAAGGTAAAATGGACACATATCTTTACAGAAAACCTACCAGAGTAAACCTCCTCCTACATAATAGTCTCCATTCCACCAGGATGAAATATAACGTTAAGTCCCAGCGCTACAGGTTGGCTAGGATCACCACAAAAATGGAACTATTCCACAAAAATGGAGCCTTCCTTAAGAACCTAAATGAACTTGAAAATGATTTTTGGTGACAGGATACGAAAGCAATATGTTAAGAAGGTTATGGAACCTATAATTGAACTAAAAAGTACAAATTCACCAGCACTTAACAGTCCTTGTAGGAGTGTTTTAAAGAAACCTATGTACAGCAAATCTAAAGAGTTATATCTTGGCTTTTACTGTTGACTGTTACTGCAGCATTAATATTATTAGAAAGAATTGGGCCATAATTACTGAAAGCTCATATCTAATGGACATCCTTGGAGAAGTTCCTTCCTTTGTGTATAGGAAAGCCAGAAACACCAGGAGTTGGGTTGAAGGTATGCTCAGACCATTGGATACATGCACCAAAAAATGTGGAGCCAAATGTGTTTTTTGTCAGCACATACAAGAGGGAGACATGTTTTTCTGCCCTTATTTAAAGAAACTGATTAAAACCAGCGCAGGAGGTGACTGTAACTCAATGCAGGTGGTTTACAGGGCAAGCTGCAATGACTGTGGAGAAAACACTCAATAGACTTAAAAGAATGATTTCTGTCCATCTTTCTGAAATTAGGTCTTAGTGCAAAAATAATGCTCTGGCTTAGCACCTGCAGCTTCACAAAAGACACACTGGCTTTAAATGTCAAATTATTGATCATGTGGACCTTTTGGAACTGGAAGGAGACATCTTTAATCTTTTAGAAAAATGTGAACTATTGGGGCAGCTCAAACTGAACTCTCTTAGAAAACCAGGGCTTAATTATTACTGCTCCATAAAAAGCATACTAGAACTCAGAAAACTGCCTCACTGTTTAAAAGACTATTAAAAATATGATATGGAACTGATTAATGCTTACATAATACACTAATATTATACATGTTAATATTGTTATAAACGAATATCAAACATTGTAAATATTTTACAATGTAAATGACTGACATTGGTACTGTTTTCTGATATTTTTCCTCATTTAAACTTAGCACTTTCTTAGTTAGATGCCATACTTGAACAGATCCCCATGGCCTTAATGCTTTATTTCTAACATTCAACATAACCACCCTCCTTGCTCCAAATAACCTGATTATGTATAAATTAATGAATATCTTTAATGCTTTTCATTGTACTCAACTAGGATCGCTTGTTTGTGTGATTCATTAAAAAGACTATTCCATTTTTAACTCGGCCGTGGACTACCTACTATTTTATTATTTTGTAGTATGTATTTTAAAAGTTCAAATTTTATTAGTGAACTAGGTGTATAACATTCACACCCTCCACACTGTGAAGTTTCTGCTTGGTTTGTTTTTGACCCAGTATAGGTTGCATCCAAGTTTTCTGAGAATTTGTGGGATACCATGGAGTTTTCTTTTTGAAATCCTTCTGTGTGGCGCATCCTATAAGTAAAGATATCGCATCTAGATCTAAGGATGTTATGATTCCATTATACTCTGCCTTCATGAGACCAGTAATTGAGTACAATGCTCCCTTTTGCATGTACCTCACCAGGCACCTGCAAATACTGGAGAGATCACAGAGGTTTCTCATCAAGAAATTACAGGGTATGAAAAACAAGTCTTACATGGAAAGACTGAAAGCAATGTCACTGTAGTCTGCCTCCTAAAGGTTGCTAGAGGGTGGCCTGTGCCTTGCTTAAAGGGCAGTCTGTGACCAGGCCCTGATGGAAATGCTACACATTCTTAAATCAAACTCCTTGAGGGTCAGTAGCTCCAGGGATCTCAACCTAGCCTCTGACATGAACAAGTCGTGATGGATAGATACATCTCCCAGAGACTGCCATTTCTCTGGAACAAGCTTCCAATTCACTTGAAACAGAACCCCTATCTGACTCTCTTGAAATGCAACCTAGATCAGAGGACAGATAACTGCAAATTCACTACGGGGTGGCACCCATGTCCCTCCTGGACAGAAGAAGTTGGTATTAACTGCCATAGATTCTTACCTCTGTGAAATTCACTCACTTAACTACTGACAACTGGGGCAACCTAGGATAAATATGGCTAGGCTTGTAAGGGCTCTAGGGCTGTTAACCTAGTAACATTCTGTGAACTTATGAATCTGTCTACATGATCCTTGCAGAGTACTTCTCTGTGTAGACCTTTGCAGAATGCACTGATGTTTACTTCTGATTTTTTTGGTGTGCGTTTTGTAATGTTGTTTGCCAGCTTTACTGGAAAAGCTCACTCAGACTCTGCCATAATCCACCATGAAGGCAAAGTTATTTTGTTTTTGCTTTCTTGCAATTTGTATTGCTTCATTGCCTTTTTCTGTTTTGTATATTTTGATAACATTTTCTTTACACTGTGTTTTAATCATGTTCTGCTTTCTACTGCATATTTAAATTAGGACACAGACCAGTGCCATGTCTCTTGTGAGCCACACAGAAATTACAATTCTTCCCACCGTTCCCCCACCCTGGTGCTGTTGTGTTTTTAAACTCAACTTTCTCAGCAGTTTCCAACTCCTTATGTTAATTTGACCACACATTTCCTTGCTTCTCCTCTTTCATTGGTTATTGTCATTAAGTGCAAATTTGCCATTTTGTAAAGCCATTCCCCTTCAGCAGTTTGAATTTACTAGCCATCCCACTGAATTTCATAGAGCTAGAATACTAAGTGTTCACCCCCACCCCTCCATCTTGCTTTTTTTAAATTAGTGTCTCTCCCCTTATATTGCTGAAGCTCCAGTTACACCATCTTTCATATCTAACTGCTTAGTACACACCATCTCTTAGGATATTAACCCATTTATTTTTCCATCTTACCATTAAAATCTGCAACATGTAGTCCAAGACCATCAATTAATGGAGAAGCTCACATTCTGCTTCTCAGTAGTCATCTTGGAATTAGTGCTTCACTTTTTCTTCTGATGAGTGAAGAAGCATATGGGCATTGTTTCCTGGAGACTGTTGATCACTATAAAGCCTGATAACTGCTTCATAGGTGCCAGCTCTGGATTTATGCTTATGTTTTGCTCCTAGTGAGATGAGGAGCAGAGGGCATTGTTTCCTAGCTGTCTCTGATTGGGCAATGAGTGTCTATGTGGGATCTTCTTGATTAGTCTGGTTGCGATTCAAGGCATCTACCAGGAAGTCTACAACAAGGCTGTAGACCTCTGCATCATCAGGGACAAGACTGTTGATCACGAAAGAGCCTGTGGTCTGCTTTTCATCCTGGGATTAGTGCTACCGTTTTGCTTTTGGTGAGAGAAGACGGAAAGGGGCATTGTATCCCAGCAAAGTGAAGCTGTGGTGAGACAAACACAAGTAGTAGCCTAGCACTAACTAATCAGGCAAATCCCCTCTTCATCATTCTTCACAATGCTGTTTCTTTCTTTTCAGTAAGTACTGCTTGATTAGCTGCTCTCTAACATAATTTCAGACTATTTCCCTAAATACTTCATCTATAAATAATCAGGGTCTGTTTAGTATTTTCCACCTCAAGTGTTTGGAAGTGCCCGGTATAGAAGCAGGCCTCTTAAGTTGACATTTTTTCTGTAACAGCACCCTGAAAATGTCACCAATACCTAGTTGCATACAGGATTGAAACTAGTTTGCAGTGACAAATACTGCCTCCAGAGTGCAAACCAAATACTCCTGACATTACTTTATATTATCACCACAAATAATCAATAAAAAAGGGCCCGTTGCCATAGATATGAACTTTCCCAGTATCTCTGTTACCAGCTTGGTGGATATGGGTATCCTTAGGCAATGTAGAAATTGCCTTATGTTTACTGACAACCAGTTAATTTTCAAACAAACTGATAAGGTAAGTGAGAGATGAATTCATATAATGTCACTGGAGGCAAAGCTCTCACATAAAAGCACTGTTAAAGTCAGTCAGGTTTCAGTAGTATACACACTGCACCCATCACGCACAACACAAAGGGTAGACATAGACTCACATATGCTGAGACACTTAAATGTAACCTTCCTAAACCCCAAAGACTTCCTAGATGAAGTATACATAACAAATTCCCTAAGTAGCCCCAAATGCACTCTTTCAAAACAACACTCACATCAACACATACGGCCTTATTTCATGGAGCCTGTACTTCTAAGCTCATGAGGCAAGCCACCACACAATCCAACATTCTGTTCATTGGAGGTGCCATTGTGAGACACACTGATGTCCCTCTCACCATGTTGAGTAAGGAGAAAGCCACTGTCCATTGCTTATCGGGGAAAGGGTCTGCCACATTACATGCACTCAGGTTATTGGATCACAAGAGCCAATATGACTGTCATTGTCCATGTGGGTGTAAGTAACCTGAGACATACCTCCCTAGACTAAGTGAAGAGAGACATCATGGTGCTCTTGGAATATGTGTTTCAGGCTGGTATTATCCTAGCACTGAGTAGCATTTTACCTTCTCCAGTGATGATACAATACGAACAGAAAATGACTGACTTTAATAATTGGCTTAGTTTTTGGTGTCATTCTAAGGGGGTAAAATATTTGTCAGCATGGAAGGAGGTGGTTAACAAACCATGCTGAACAAGAAACCCCACACCCTACAAGCTGTCCTCACCCTGGAGCATGCTTTCACTATGCAGTCACTGAGACATTTTTTAAAGCTGCGGAGAGCACGCTGGTGGTGCAAGGCAATGCCTTCCTCACATTTAGACCAGCTACTACACAGACGGGAGCCAACAATGGAGGTGTCTCAGTTTACATCAAAAATGAATATACCTCAAGTCAGGTCAAACTGAACGACACACTTGAGCTTTTCCATGTTCAAATGACTGTAGACAAAATCCCATATCACTTCCTTGCAAGCTATAGGTCCCCCCTATGACCTAGAAAAAACATGACATGTATTTTAGCATACTAGAAACACTCACCATCCCACCCAGTACCATATTCACTGGTGACTTTAATTACCCCACTATTAAATGAGAATCATATATGACACCAAACGTACATGCACAGACATTCCTGGATGTTGTAAACACAAGCTCCCTGGACCAGATTGTCAGTATGTCAACTTGAGGCACAAACATACTGGATCTGGTCCTAACTAATATGGGAGAGTGCTGCACATGCCCTAGTGTAATTACCTGTTTTGTAAGGTCAGACCCCACAGAATTGTCTCCTTTGAAGTAAAAGTAAAACCTGGAACCAGAACTAACCCTGGAATTTTCAGAAGCTACTGTAAGGCTATCTTCATACTATTAAGTGATAAACGGATGAAATTTCAAAATTATGTAAACCCGAGAACACCACTGCCTATGTGGAATTGTTCACAGAAACCCTATACAACCATGTTAATAGCTGCATAGCGACAGCTGTACCCACCAGGATTAAGTACAGAACTAACTCAAAAAACAAGCCATCTTGGTGGAATCACAACATCAAAATTAGGAGGTGTAGCACCCAGATGGATAAAAGCACTCTCATCAAACTACACAAAACAACTCAAGAGGAAAAATAAAGTCTACCAAAGCCATATGTGACGTAAATTTGACCTCCCAGGTCAAGGACAACCAAATGCATTCTTTAGCTATGTCTGCAACTTCAAAGGCAGTACACACTTGTGTACAGAGCTCATTGTTAATGGAGCTACCTATACTGAGCCAGAAGATACAGCAAACCTACTGGCAGACAAATTCTTCTCTGTTTACCCTTCTCTACCTGTCACCCTCCCCTACCTTTTAAGGAAATGCCATCAAGTATAACTCCCCTTACTATCACTAGGGGACAGGCCCTCAGTGCTCTCTCTAAGGCCAAGAACACTGCATCAGTGAGCCAGGTCAGTATCCCAGGATGCCTTCTAAATAGCATGAAACATGACCTATCAGGCCTTGTGGAATCACTATTTGACCATAGCCTCCAAACAGGCTTCATGCCTAATGAATAGAGAACAACATCAGTCATCCTTGTGCACAAAGGTAGGCCATCTACAGACCCTGGAAACTACAGGCCAGTAAGTCTCACTGGTCTCATATGCAAAGCCTTGGAAAGATTTATTGAGGAAATGAACAGTAATAACATAGAAATCCTCCAGACACTTGACTCAATCCAGTTAGGTTTCATCAAGTGCAGGTCATGCCTACTCAGATTGGTGGACTTCTTTGAGAAGGTCACCAAAGCAATGGATAAGGGCAAAATGGTTCATACTGCCTAATTTGACCTGACCATTGCATTGGACACAACTCTTGGGCATTGTTAATAAACTCAAGAGGTTAATTATAAACCCTTATATCACCCGTGGATAGCCAGCTGTCTCACAGACAAGACCCATGAAATTAGAAATGGGGAGTCCACTTCTGCAATGAGGCCAGTCACAAGCAGAGTCCCTAAGGGATCGCACCTGAGATGGATCCTTTTTGGCATTTACTTCTTTGAAGTCAAGCCCAATGTCAAGTGCATCTGGCTGACCAAATTTGCTGGTGATTGCACATTAGAAGCAGTCATAGAATCCTCCAATACAAATCTTCTTCAGGAAGGGGTGACACAGGCAAATAATGTGTAATAGAGCCATGGACTAAAATGTAATTCCAAGAAATGCATATTATTCTTCTTCAGGAAGTCATCCACTCTTGGTAAATGTTGGCAGCACACCCCTAAAATTCAACCCAATAGTCAGGGACTTGGGGACACATATAGACAATAATCTAGCCTTTAACCATGACTTGTCTTCAGTAATGAAGAAATCATTCTGTGATGTGCAACTTATAAACAAAGGTATGGTATCAAAGTCCAAGGAGGTCATTGTTCCACTGTATTCAGCATTCATCGGGTGTACCATTGAGTACAATTTCCCCTTTATGTACCTAACTAGGCACAACCAACAGTTGGAACTTTCCATAGAGGTTCCTCACTAAAAGAATACAAGGCATGCAGTAACATGTCCTGTCCAGACCACCTCAGAATTACATTTCTTTATTACGTCTCTTATGTGCTGTTAAGGGGAGACCCATGCCTGGCAAATGAGGCATTTTCAGACCCCACCCTGATGGACCTCCTGCATATCCGCAAAATGATCAACACCAGAATTACCTGTTCTAAAGACTTAAAACTTGCATATAATATGAATAGGACCTGCTGTGGAGACAAGTATGTATCCCAGAGACAGGTCTTCACTGGAACAGCCCCCCCCCCCCATCCATGTGATGTAAATTTCCTCCCTAACCCAGTTCAAATGTAACTTGGATAATTGAATGGGGAACAGCAGATTCATCTCTGGTTTGGCACATGTGTCTCTAACGGACACAGGCAGCTGGTAAATAGCTCATCTTCCAGGCCACTGATAAAAGTAAATGTTTCATCTCACAAGACCTTCTTAAGGGTACCTGAACTTGCCAGAGAGTTGGCATGCATGGCTAAGTTTAAAAAGTCCCTAGTGGTCATTAGCCCAGTACACACGTATGAACCTATGAGCAAATTATTGAGGAGAAGTCACTAAATAATGACGGATATGTCAGTTATAGAAATATGCCTTGGAGTTTCTTGTAGGAGCTCTATTGGCATTTTTTATTATTCTGCTCCACAAAGCAGTTTACTAGAGTTACATTTTTGAAATAAATTCTCCACTTACTGGTATGGAGAAGTTGAATTATTCTAATGAAGTTTGCAGTGAGCTTGCTAACTGATCTATCTAATCAGTGTACGTCTATTTGAATATTAATTTGTTTCTTTAGTTAAGGATATACATTTCAGTTTGTTTGTTTGGTTTTTGGACAAAGGCAAACATATGGAGGAAATGGCCAGAATCCAGCGTATATGCTTTAAGTATTTAACTAATTCTGTTTAAAAGTTAAAGGAAAGACAGATTTTGTGTCTTCTGGATGATATGATGTACAAGTCTCGTGTGACATTACTGAGGTACTTTAATTCATTCACTCCGGAGCAGCTCAGGAAAAGCTGCCTGCTTAATTCCACCATAGGAACAACAGTGCAGCCTGAGCTCATTTTCATAAAATCCGTTTGTAATACCACACAGAAAACAAATGTTCATAACTCCCTAACTATAAGAGCTAGACTAAAAATGTAAACGTGAAAGTTGTTCAGCAGACACTGACCTTTCCAACAGTGTAAATGTTGATAGTGTATATCAAAGTCATTATTAGATATTTGGCAAGGAATGCTGATATTAGTGTAAATGTTGATGGTGTATATCAAAGTCATTATTAAATATTTGGCAAGGAATGCTGATATTGTGCATATTTTTACCTTTTTGGAAATACAAAGCATAATATCTTGGTCAATGTACCATCCAGACCCATACAATTTGAATGCAATTTGTTAATATGAATGTCAGCTTTAAAATGATAATTTAACCATTACTGTGTGATGTTCCTTTCTTGAGATATTCACAGAAATATGATTAATATATTATTTTTCATAATTGGTAAATAAACAAAGCATAATATCTCATCACCTGTAACAGACAGAGCCTACATATCAGTGTAGAAGTGCATCTGAATGTCAGCTTCAAAATGATGCATCATTTGTGATCACCATGCTCCCTTGCAAAGATATAGGCATAATAATGAAAAGTATTGTAAATGTATAATTTTCATAATCGTACAAGACTAAAACTGTGATATCTGTACATGTGTAGAGTGCACAGACACAGTTCTTTTACCATGTTGTAAGGAGTAACACTGTCTTCAAAATGAGGTATTACTTGGCACACTAACATGCTCCCTTGCAAAGTTATTTACCAAAATATGAAAAAAAAATCATAATTTCCGTAACCTAATTCCAAACAAACTTTGATATCTGCACATGTCCAACATACAGGCACAATTCTTTTACCATGTTGGAACCAGCAATACTGTCTTCAAAATGAGGTATTACATGGCACATTCAGATGCTCCCCTTCAAAGTTATCTACCAAAATATGAAAACAAATCATTTTCATAACCCATGTCCGAAACAAACTTAGATATCTGCACATGAGTACAACCTACAAACACCATTATTTTCCCATGTTAGAACTATCAGTACTGTCTTCAAAATGAGGTATTACATAGCACATTCAGATGCTCCCTTGCAAAGTTATTTACCAAAATATGAAAAAAATATAATTTCCATAACCTAAGTCCGAAACAAACTTTGATATCTGCACATGTGTACAACATAGTGGCACAATTTTTACCATGTTGGAACCAGTAATATTATTTTCAAAATGAGGTATTACTAGGCACATTCAGATGCTCCTTTGCAAAGTTATTTACCAAAATATGAAAAGAAAATCATAATTTCCATAACCTAAGTCCGAAACGAACTTTGCATTCTCATTACAAGTGTCTGTGCCACACCAAGGTAGCCAGCACTGGAAAGGGGGCAATTACTCCACTGCCATTCATACCAAATCTACCAAAGCCAAATCTGATGTACATTTGTCCTCCCAGGCCAAGGACAACCACAAAGCATTCCTGGGCTATGTCCACAACCTCAAATCATTAGACTATCTCCAAATCCCCTTAGAAAAAGATGATCCCTCACAGAGCCAGACACATGACTCATACAACTACAAACATGGAAAAACAGGTGGGGAAAAGACAATGGCAACACACACACCCACACACACACCTGGTACACAAATTAATTATTTACCCTACCAACTTTTTCATTACTACATGTTATGCACACGTCCCTAAATGAAACAATCACCCAAATGACCCCTTCAGGAAAATGTTGAGATACGCACAATCACAAATATATATATATATATATATATATATATATATATATATATATATATATATATATATATATATATATATATAATGTGTGTGTGAACAATGTATATATGTGCAAGTACATTATGTACATACATATATATCCGTATACACATATTTGCACAAATTATATATATATATATATATATATATATATATATATATATATATATATATACATATTTATATACACACTTTATATATATATATATATACACACACACACACACACACACACACACACACACACACACACACATATATATAATCAAGGGGTTAGGAGGCTAGGCAGTTGATGAAGAATGAGGCGGGGTTGCTTGCAATGACTCCAAGCAGAGAAAAAGCACAGCCTGGCTTTTGCAGTCATCAAAGTGATAACGATTTCTACTTATGTGAATAACAGTGACAGCAGCTGAGACTTTTCCCAGAAAAGTGATAATGACTCACTGCTAAATTGTAACTGCACATATTGCTAATGTGATAATGACCTTCCTTTCATTACTGCAAAGGTATGCTTGCTGAGACACAGGTGATAATTGCTGCACATAAGCTGTTGAGTAGGCATTCATTATATTACATTGTGCAGCTGTTATGTAACACAGACTCTATCATCAGTAAGGAGAAGACCTGAGTCATCTAGTCAAATAGTATAACACTTAGATATTAATGAGCCCTTCCTCCCACCTAAATTCCACATATGACCGACAAAGCAAGGTGAAATGTACAAAAAATATGGTAGCTTCATGCTGTCAGTAATCACCTAGTGATAACCTTTATCTCACAGAGGCAGTATAATCACATATAGAATAATACAAGCAGACGTGATGTAATCCAATGTAATTTGCAGACTGACTTTCTATGTCCCCGTAACCCCTCCAATTGTTTGCATTCTGTATGCACAGGCAACAAAATGACACAAATTGCCCCAACAGTCACTTCAGCAGTGAGACCATGTATGCACAAGCACTTCCCTGATGCACAATGAATTATTTCCCCAAGCAACATCCTCATAATTATGAGTCTAATTATGGTGGCTGCCAGAAAAGCAATTACTAGAAAATGGAAATCTAAGTCTAGACCATCTTTACAAGTAGTAGTGAATATAGTAACAGAGATAAAACAACGGGAACTGGGATCCTTAGGAAAAGGGATGGAGCAAACTACATAGGAAAAGAATGGGAATGTTTACAACTACAGTTGTTTCAATGCTGTTTTTGATGTATACTGTTTGTAACTAAAGTGATATGATTTTGTATGTTTTTCATTTATATAAATGTAAGATTGCCTTCGTTTGTGTAAATTCAATAAAGATGTTTGGGAAAAAAAACTGAAATGCTTGGCATTATTGGGCATTAGGAAACCGACAAAAGGTACATTATCACCCTTGAAAAGTATAAAAGTATTGTGAAGTGTAATACATTTTTCTCAGCTTTGACAGACCCACGGCTCCTTACCACTTCCATGTCCATAACTCTTACAATCCTAAGTCACAGTCCGCATAAGGACTGCAAATTCTAGTGGGTTTTATAATCGACAATCTATGTCCTGAAGGAGATTACCTGAAAAGTCTCTTCTATGCTCTGACAGCTGTTGTGTGTAGCAGCTAAGAGATCTACGCCTGTATAGTAATCTGTATGTTCAGTCTTGGGGACTTGCTGGTACCAACAAGCAAGCATGAACCTAAACCCCACCACAACTTCCTGCCAGGGACTATGTATTGCTGTAAGGAAGGCAAACACTTTCCCTCAGGATAGTTGAAGTGATGTTCTATCACCTTATCCCACTTCTTCATGCACTGTGTCTTTCTCTCACCTCTTTTAATTCCTAGTTATTGGAGGCATAGTCAGGTAATTAGGAACGCGAGTCCTAATGCCAGTTGGCCAGGTACTCACAACAATTTTATCTGTGTTTAACTGTCACAGTCTTCTAGACAAGCCCACTTTACAAGGGGTCTCACAAAAAGATTTCTGCACAAAGTAGAATGCTAACTGAAACATGTATATTGCCCCAAAGTTAGTGGAATGTTAAACAAAAGGGTTGTACAGGACGTTACCCAGTAGAGTTGTACATATATAATATTGAAAACAAAAATGATGCACTGTACTATGAAGTAAAAGCAGTTTATTTGTGCAAGCAAAGCATTAGTAGAATACCGCCACTGCCTGTGCTGTATTTGTGCAGCTATTTTGATTGAAGAATCCTGCATACTTGTATTTTACATACGCATATTAATAACTAACGAACATTTCACTCCTGAAGTATTAACAGATTATAATCCTCAGTGATTTACCAGAAAATACTACTTATTCCAAAGGACAGGAGCGATCAGGTTATAGGAGCACTAACAAGTGTACATTCCTGATGAATAAAAGATATCAAACTGGAATGTCTGGCAGTACTGGCTGACAATAATCTATAGTGATTCATGAAAAGGCTTAATAATATTACAATGGTTGGCAAAAATAAAAAAGGCACATCCCAATCCCATTAGGTATGCCGCAACATGCAATTCCCGAGCAAGAATTAATCGGCTCTAATGTCTGGCATTATTGACTTACTATTATCTTCAGAGATTTACCAGAAAATCTGTATTATTGGGAGGGGCAGAAACAAATTGTGTACCTGTGCACTTACATACATTTCCTAAAACAATCAGAAATGTCAGACTCTGATGTCTGCCATTAATGCCTATCAATATCAGTGTTCAGTGATCAACATGAAGAGCAGTTATTTAACAAGAAATGAGTTACGTGTAACAATAGTCAGAAAAATAATAATACTAACAAGTCAGTAATAGTACAACATTTAGATAGTGAGCACTTCCTCCCAGCTAAATTCCACAAGTGACTGCCAAAGCCAAGGAAAAAGCCCGAAACATATGGTAGCCCCATCCTTGAAATACTCTGCAAGTAAGTCAGGAGACTTCCATAAGAAATTGATTCTAATGTATTTTGCTAGACTTAGAGGCCTACATAGGCAACGGAAGATATGCAATGTCAAAAAGCAGAAAGTAGTAACACAATGCTTTGCAGGTTGAAATCCAACCGAAACGGCCAGCAGAACCAAGTACCGGCAAGAAATAATGGAAGTAATAGTCGCATCGTGTTTCCTTTGTATACTGCACCCTTCGGTTAAAAGTTTGACCAGCTACTATGCAGACAGGGACTAACGGTGGTTATGTACCTCAAGGCTGGTCAGACAGGACAATGAACTTCAGCTTCTCCATCTTCAAAGTATCATAAGCCAAATCCCACAGCACTGACTTGCAAGCTATAGGTCCCACTCTATGACCCAGAAAACCCATGTATTATTGGAAACACTCACTATTCAACATAACAGCATCAAGTACAGAACTACCTCAAAAAAGCAATCCACCCTGGTGAAATCACAACATCAGTAGGTTGTATAACAGAAGGAAGAAAATCATGGCAAATACTAGGTGGTGGAGAACCCAGCAAGAAAAAAGCCATCTCACACTGCACAAACAGACCTGAAGACAAGTAAAATCTACCAAAGCCAAATCTGAGATACATATATCCACAACCTGAAATGAACCACTGCCAGAAATGCTCTCCATAAAGGGCTATCACAGACAAATAACTGACATCTGAACCATGGACTAACAGTAAATGACAAGAAATACCTAACAGTACCCCCCAGGAGGTCATCCAGCCCTTGTAAGTGTCATATTGACACCACATCCCTAAGAGTTGACTCAGTAGTCAGGGACCTGGGGGCACACAGACATTAATATAGCCTTTGACCATCACATGTCTACACTAGTGAGGAAATCATTCTGTATTTTGCAATGTACTAACAAAAGGTACCACATATGTAGGTCCAAGAAAGAAGTAAGTTACATCTGTTATACAAAATGGCATCACTTGTTAGAGCCGCTTTTACATTTATACTTTTGAACACGTTTCCAGTATGCAATGAAACAAACCATATGAACCAATCATGACAAAACTGCCCAAGTCAGGAAATTACAACTATAACAGGGCACACAAACTTGTGTCATTGTGATCCACAATATCAGGGCACTCAAACTTCTGTCATTGCAACACAGCAATGTCACAAAGAATAAAGGAATACAAGTTTCCATTTTTTTTGTGGTCATTCTTTGTAGTTGCAAACATGTGCCACTGCAGCATTATTGAGAAACATTGCAGAAAACCGAAAAAGGTAAACCAAGTAACTGATTTCTATTACTATTTACAGCTGTATGAATGCACTGCCCAATTCTTCAGCCATACATGCAGTCTTGAAACCTTGTGTCATCACATTACAGTTTCACACTAACAGTACCAGCCATTATCCCTGAAATGAGTTGTTTGCCCCACTGGACAATAGGACGTTTTGGTGAATATCTGTACATCTGAGCACTTATTCTATCAGTTATAGGATAAGCTTACTGCATTACTATTCTCATTAATTTTTACATTTTACAGGGAATAAATGCAATAGAAATTGTAACTTGATAAATGCCAAAACTGTGCTTATATGTAACTTTGTACCGGCAGCATTCTCAATGGAAGTGCAAGGCAAAAGGCTGTAAAGACTGCAGGGCAAGCTTCATAAGTAGACTGGAGGACACTGTTGCTCGACTTTGAATTCAAACGACAGAAATGCACATAACCCATCTGCCAGTAGTTAGACTGTAAGACTAGTTAGACTTGAGTTAAAGCAGAACCTGTGATTCCAAAATCCCATATCCAGTCACAACTAAGGTTGTCTGAGAGCTAAAAATGCTGATCAAAAAGTTGGAAACAAGAACACATCCGTATAACTAGAAGGGGGAAAAAATAAAATTTTAACAAACCAAAAATAAGAGAACACTTCAGAGATATGTCTGAAAGAAACAAAAATAAACGCTTAGCAGCCATCAAACTATCCCACGGACAAAAAAAGACAAACTGTTAAGCTGTTTAGCATCTGCCTTCTACAAGCACTATCTCCTACTAACTCTGCCATGCCCATCATAGTAAACGAGAAAGAGGGAGTCTGGACATACATATATATTCATAGCTGTGTAGCACTAGAAGTAATGATGTCATATCTGGACATTCAGTATACTCTCAGCCTTTTAAGAACATAATCCATAAATTTATCAGGTTTGCAAAAACACAATGTATAGTTTAGCACAGCACAAAGAATCGTACCTGCCCAATTCTTTGCCCACTAGTCTGTAATTACTACTAAAGGATACTATGCGGGCCGGCTCTGCACCTTAGTTACTATTCCATTTCTGTCCGTCGTTGTTCCTAGACGACCTTATACAAATAAATATCAAACAACTCTAAAAAAACAAAAACACGGGAAAAAGTCGCTCAGATTAACATATTATGTCGTGAGGTGGAACAGAATAGCAGACGTAGGTGCCGATGGATTAAACAAACCGCTTGCACAACGTAAGAAATGCTTAGTTTGCTTTGACTCAGATTATTAACTGCTACTATAGTCTTTGTGGTCCTCCACTCACAACAGAAATTAGACTAAGAAATACGTTGAAAAGTTCACAACTACAACAGCTAATTAAAATCCTTCCGAAGAAGTCCAAAATTCTATCCTGCACAGCAACAATGCACACACGAGAAGCAATTTCACAAAATGAAAAGTCGGTCGTAGAGTGTACAAAGATTTAAACTTCCCACTGGATTTCCAAAGCACAAAACTTTATACTGTCCCGACTATGGTGGGACGAGAAGAACCATGCATAAGTTCACTGCTCAATAACCACTCACTTCACTCTCTGGTACTGCAAGACCTTTGTGGGCAGGGACAAGTGGTCTCACAGGAGATGCTTTACCCTCTCAATAACTGCATTCATCAGAAACTTATGACTTTCAAGTACAAAAGGGGAGAATACAGTAGCTGCTGTCACCCACACTCCCGCACCCTATTCGGACAGTTTACTACTCGAGCCCCCAGGTCTGAGCTCCCACATACAATCACAGAAAAAATAAGCTGCCATTACATTATTTTAGATTAGAGTAATATAGCATTGTTATGAGTAGCGGAGTTCTATACTATGTGTTGTAAAGCTAAATAGTCATTTTCTAAAGTTAGTCTTTGCCAGTAATTCACAGTCAACTAAAAAGGAGAGCTGAGAAAAAAAGCTCAGTGGTTTTAAAACCAGAAAGGAGCTAGCTAACTCAGATTTATTAACGGAAGTTATGAAGATAAACTTTAAAACAAAAAATTACCCAAAAACAGCTAGCTAACTCCGATTTAATAACTGAAGTTACGGAGATAAAACATGTAGTAAGACCATGTAGATCATGTACGCATCCAATTGGCTGACACCGCTTCATTTAGGAAACAGACAGACTCGACTTTACTGCAATCATAAGAGAAGACAGGGAGCATTTTAACCAGATTTACTTATAAAAGTCCAATAGGACCATTAGGTAACTCCACTCTAAATCCAAAGTTGAGAAGGTGACTGACAACATTCAGTTACTTAACTTATTTTTCAACAACAGCTTCAAATTAAGGCTGTAAACATACTTGTGCTGCTGGAAGGCACTCTGGGTTAACATGATGGAATTCCTATCTTCTCATGGCGCGCTCGGTGTTCAGCACAGAGGTGCCATGAGAAGGTAGTCGGGGTTAATGAGTTAACTCATTAACCCTGAGTACCTTCTCATGGCACCATGCTTATAGAAACATTGAACAACATTGTATAAAATTCTGTTAAAGTATGTAAGATCACTTCAGACAGACTTCTCTCTGTTAGTATATGATGAATTTACAATTGGCTTGCTGATAGGGCTGTCTAAACAGTGTGTCCTTTTTCAGTATAAATGATCCTTTATTGTGTAACTATATAATGAAGATATGGAGTGTGGAGGTACAGTAAATTAAATATCTGGCACTCTGTGTTTTGAGAACAGGTTTTGTGTTAAGAAGTGAAAGTAATAGTCAAGTAATACGTTTTCACCTCTCCAAGCAGTGTATATTTGATTTATTGCGTCCCAGATCCCCATATATTCAATTTGCCATTGTTTCTTTGTAGCTTTTTGTGCAGAATATTATTTTGCATTAATTTCAGTGGATTACAATATTATACTAGTGCAAAATGAATTTCACCGCTATACTAATTCTTATAGGGAGACTTAATAGTGCAGTAGTTGGGTTCTGTACACGGGAGAGAAGTATGATAGTGTAGTAAAATCAAGTTCGTTTTTTTTTGTTCTTTCTTTTTGTGATTGCTTAATAGGCCTACCTTTTTGTACTGAGAAAGTTGGAGCATCGTGATTGACATTATACTTTCAATTACTTTGGAATGATTTTAAACTTGTATTATTGTGGTTTATGTTAAATTTGCAGATGCTTCTGGATTTTTGTAAGTTTTTTTTTTTTTTTTATTTCTTTGTATGGTTACTAGGGATTCATGATGTTTCATCAGAAAACCAATTTAGTCCTCATCAGTTATGAATTATTCCTTTCCCCTGTGTTAGTATGGCTTTGGTGCAAGTGTTTTTATAGAGGGGTTGGCTGTACAACCCCAGACTCTTTCCTTGTACTCAGAGGTGCCAGAAGCTGTTGAAGACTTTGGGGGGGGGGGGGGCAGAGGGTGACAGGGGCAGTTAGTGATCTAAAAAGGGCAATTTTTTATAACCATTTACTACCACAACATAGGTTCACTTGGAAGACATTTTAAGCTTGGCCAATTTCCATTTTGGTGCTTGAATTAACATTTCCTTATTGGTCTTACCTATCCCATGGCTGATAATTGTATATTAGCCGTAGTGAGAATAAATATGATCACACTATATATAATTTGAGGGGACCCATGTAAAGGATGCAACATTTAGGAACTGCCTCTATCCATTAGTGGTAAGAGGGGCAATCCTGTAGTACATTTGCTATTACCCATCCTCCGATCCAAGTTGCATTTGAATATGGACAGGGATGAGCTTTGTTTTACTTGAATGGATAGTCTGTTCTAGATATATATCCATTTCTCCACAACAGTCAGTTTAGATACCTGGACTGAGTATTTCTGATGCCATTTGACTTGCCGATGTTCAGTAAGTACATCTGTATTAGGTCAGAGGATGCCTTGTATGCCAGACACGTCACCTCTAAGCACTCTGTAGGATATGGAGTAAAGTGAAAAATCTTTGAGGTGTCCATGCAAGGCCTATTTTTTAGGACTTGTATCCTTTTAGTGAGGTATCTCTGTGGGTATTCAGATTGTTGCATGGGTCTGGACAGATGCATGCCAAAGTGGGCATTAGTCAAAAATGATTGACCTAATGAGGTCTTTGTAAAGGGGGACAAGAACATCTCTAGATCTAGTCACAATCAAGTTGTTTATAAGCTGTGCAATATAGAAAGACTTTCTTATGACTCTGGGCACATGTTGGTCAAAAGTTCTGTCACTGCACACACAAGTTCCCAAATGCCAAACGACTGGGTCACTTCTCAGGGGGCATTGTCAATTTGGCAGCTCCCTGGAGTACATGACTTCCCAAAGAATACAATAATGTATTTCTTGGAGTTTAGTTTCAATTCATGATTCTGGCACCAGTTATTGTTTGGAACAAACCTTCCTGCATGATGGTTAAATCGTTAGGGCAATAACTGCTTAAGCTTGCAATCATCTCCAACATAGTTGGCCAAAGCCCTTTGGTATTTCCTTTTACTTTAGAGATGTATATACCAAACGGAAAAAGTCTCAGCACCAAACCCTGGGGGACACCATTGATGACTGGTCTCTTCCCCTTTTTTTGATTTCCTGCATCCTGTGAGCAAGCATACATGTATACATTCTTTGATTCACCTTTCTGATTGTACTAACCTGATTGTATTAAATTATATTCTTTATATAATACAGTACCACTTGTTAGAATGTGTTTTAAATTTGTAGTTTGGAACAGTCTTCTAGTAAACGAAACAAAATGTATGAACCAATGACAAAACTACCCATTTCAGAAAATTTCAACCATAAAAGGCCACTCAAACTTCTGTCATTGCAATCCACCAGTATCAGTAAATATGCAAAATCTCTGCAGAAGTAAGTCATCTAAATAATTCCACATTAAAGGGATCTGTAACTAATGAAGAGGTTGCTGCTAGCAAACAACTTTTTCATCTACAAATAAGGTGCCTGTTGCCCTTGGAGAATAAACTGCCTATGCTACATTAAAAATTGATAAGCTAGTAATTTTGCAATGGGGAATGGATGGCAAGCTGATAACGGGTTCATAGTTACTAGGTAACTCCTCCAAAGGAGGACATTCATAGGACTGCAGCATCCCCTCCCATTAAAGTACAACAAAGTACAGTATCAGCAATCCATCTGCATACTGTGGAAGTAGTACCCACAGCCTTCTGCATCAAAATCAAGTATACTACCTGTTGAGCTTCTAACAATGCAAACAACTTAACATAAGTAGCATTAAACTTCTCTTCCCCGGAAGCTCTCAGGTCCTTGTAAAATCCACTTGACTATCAACTACATCTCTCAAATTCGCAGCGCAAGAAATCTGGAAAAAGCCAAAATGTATTTGGGGGGGGGGGGCCCAAAACCAGGGACACATTTTAAATATTGCTTGTATAATCTTAGAAAGTTGTTAAAATAAAGTGTCTTGTGTTACCATGTGTTTCCTGAAAGATAGGAAGACTGAAACGTAAAGAGCTATCATTATTTAGTGAATTCAGTTCTCACCGATTTGCCAGAAAAACACAAATTTTAAGAGGAACAGACCAAAAGTATGAGCCAAATATTCTGTGAAAATCTGGACAGCGGGGAGCTATGGACTGAACTCCCTGAATCACAAGTGGTGATATGGGTAGAATTCAGGCTCATGTTTGAGCCTAAGTAACACTAACCACCAGGTATACCTAACTTAACTAAAAAAGCAATGCAGACATACCACCATAGATGCGATAAAACTCTCAGGTTTAATAAAACTCAATAGAGACAGACAAACAAATGAAAAAGAACGTGGGATAAGCGCATCTTTGGTGGTATGTCTGCATCGTGTTTTTTGGTTTTCATTTGGCAAGACTACCTTTAGCAGCGTGTTTTTATTTTTTGTTTCAGGTATACCTAACTGGGGCATTTTATATACACACACACACACACACACACACACACACAAATGGGAGCAGCATACCTCCTGCGAATAAAATAACAAAACTCTCCTTACTGGCATGACTCTGGCTCCGGCAGCACGAAGGGAACAGCGGCAGCATAACTCATGTAACACAGCGCAATAAGAGAACAGGAACAGCTAGTTTTAGTTAGTTTAACTTCCGTGCATGAATCCAATTTAGCGTGAAAACTCCACTTCATTAATTTTTCCTGACAGGTCTTACAGCTGTAAAAGTGGGGCGCTCCCCCCCCACCCCCAGCTCTATGGTTCTGGCTCCCATGCATATACTTAAGTATGCCTGAGATGTTCCATCATTTTAGAAAAGATGTCTTGCAATGCTCAGTAAGAACATGCTACCATTTCTTAGCCCTACTTTTCCTATGTTCTTACTGGATTATTGTTCTCAATTCTATATTTTCAATTGTTTGTATTAATATTTTCAAGTTATTAACATTAGTTTTGAGTATTTTGTTTTGCTTTGGTTTAATGTGCGTTTGCCTTTCCTTGTTTTAATAGAGTTGATTATGATGCTCTGTTTTATGTTTTGATGTTTCTGTATTTTCATTTTTATTTTTATGTATATTTTATTTTGACACTGTAGTCTATTGAGCTTGTTTTGCACTGAAATGTATTTATTTGACATTTGGTCCAACTAAGCTGTTGCCCTTTTTCAGAGGAGGACCGAGGAGAAAAGTTCCACAGTTTATGTATAGAACTGTATAATAAGTAAGTACATAGTTTAGAGCAGATAATGTATAAGCTTCAAAGTTATATACAGTTTTAAACAAACTTATCTAATAGTACAGTCACTGAAGAAATAAATCCATAGTATACACTTGAGACATATGGAAGCATTTGATCCTCAGGTTATTAGTTGAAATCGGTAGGTATAAAACAAATTTGAGTAGTAAGTTTGACCAGATAATCTAAGCAAATTTACAAGTAAAGCTCACAGTTCATCTGTTGTATAGGGAGAGAGAAACGGGAGGGGGGGGGGTGTAGGTTAGAGACAGCAGAAGAGGTGAGGTTAGACAAACAGTTTAAGGAGGGTGTTTACAGTAGCAGGCCCAGGTGCTTTTTAGAAAGTTTTTGGTAGCAGTTTTGAATTGTTGTGGATGCTTAATACTTAGAATATCCAGGGGAAGTTTGTTCCAAGAAAGGGTGGGGGATAGCTATAAAGGTTTTGTCCAGTATTGCTTTTAGGCTTGTAGATTTGAAGTAGCTTTTGGTCTGTGCTTTGGAGAGTCCTAGGAGGGGTGTATTGAGAGACAAGTGAGGAGATATCAAGAGAGAAGGAGGGCAGATACAGGATGGAATTTATGATCTGAAGCTAAGAGAAGTAGTTAGTTGGGGGATTTATAGACAGTTTAAGCTGTTAAGAGAAAGGCAGTGGTGAGTTATAGGTTTGGTCTGTAGCAAATCTGGCAGCTTAATTACAGGTGATTTCTAGATGTTCATCATGTTTCACTGTTGCAGTCATTACACTTGGGTTATCCTGCTGGTAGGCTACCCGCAGTCGGCTTAATTATAGGTGATTTCTAGTTTTGATTTCTAGTTTTGCTGAGAGGGAGATCTATGGGACTTTTTCTTATTATAGTTTGTGGAGAATATTGATACAGCTTAGTTTTCTTAATATGATCAAATCAACATCTACATATGTTGAATTATGAAATAAAAAGATGTACATTGTTACAGTCAAAAGTTTTATTATTAATAAGACAGTCTCTCTGGCTATTTTTTCTGATTTAATATTTCTGTTTACTTACAAAGACAAATAAATAACAAAAATCTCTGCCATAAAACTAGGGGAAGGGGTAGATTGAAAACCCATGGAGTTTTACATTTACATTTTCATTTCAGATTCAGTTCTAGTTCACTGGTTACAGTTTCTAACAAATGCTTTTCAAAATACAGTAGACTGCAGTTCCAGAAAATCCAGAGTGCATACAAAGTGAAACCTTCAACAGCCTTCCCTCCTTTGTGACAGTACAGTTAGGTAACCATGGAAAACCTTTTTCCATCCTCTCCAGATTTAGAACATCAAAATTCCTTCCTAAGAGGGGGCGGAGCCTAGATGGCTATCTGAAGGCAGCAGTTTTTTAGAACTCCATAAACTAGTATCAAATTCAGGAAATTTCACTAATTCTTTTTCTAACAAAACTTTAGAAATATTTAGTTAATAGTCTAAAATAACTAATTACAAATTTTGGTCGGTTTTTACAAGAAATTTCCTGTCAAAATACTCGGGAGTTTTTACACAGCAACTAAAGAGATGAGTAACCTGAAGAACTCTCACTCTGAACTGTCACTAGAAAAGGAACTCCAAATGGTAACTACTACATTACAAGAACTATCTATAAAATGGATGATTTCAAGGTTAATCTACAAAATCTAAAAGAGAACTCTCAGAAACAAACAGTTTTTAAAGAAATGCTTCAGCAGCATCAGTTTAAGTTAACAACTATTGAAACTTCTTTATCTGACATCGATGGAAGACTTAAAGAAGAGGAGACACAAACAGATTTTCTCCTGAAACAAAATACCTGGCTCTCCAACAAAGTAGATGACTTAGAGAATATGGAGAGAAGATCAAATATCAGGATTTTTGGTTTACCTGAGAATAGAGGGAAAAGACATTATCTCCTTTCTAAATTTGTGGATACCAGAAATTCTAAATCTTAATGAAGGCTTGTCATTTGGCATAGAAAGGGCACATCATGCTTTGGGAAATAGAATTTCAGCATCATCCTCTTCTTCTGCCTCTATGCCACCAAGATCAATTATAATAAAACTTTTATCCTTTATGGACAAAGAACTGGTGCTAAAAACAGTATGGAGGAAAAGTCCAATAAAATATAATCAACATCTAATAAGATTTGACAATGACTACTCCACTAAAGTTCTTGAACAGAGGAAAAAGGCATGGCTACTAATAAAAATTCTGAAACAGAATAATATCAAAGCTCAAATAGCCTTCCCTGCAAAGATAAGGATAAAGTACCTAAGTGAGATGAGAAACTTCAACACTCTGGAAGAAGCCTTTAAATTCATCAAAAATAATATTATAACCATCCCAGAAAAAATGGAATGGACATCCCCGTCACTGAAGAGATCCACTGAAAAAACTAGTTGGACTGATGTCAGAAAGAAGAAACAGAAAACTGAAACTAAACTACCTACTTCGGTGAAGTCTCTCAAAGTATCAACTGACACCTAATAACAAAAAGACTTTTAAATGGACTAAATGTATTACATACATTCATTTTCATATATATAAGTAATACTAGAGTAAAAGAAATAGGTATGTGCTTCTATTACCTCATATATAATTTTATAAATCTAAGTTATATTTTGACTAAACAATCTATTTCTAATATTGTCATCCTTCTCACCTTGCTTTATGCCTCATTATCTATCTTTATATATAGATATTTACCCTATTTATCTATTTTTATTTAGATTTCTTTTTCTCTCTATAAATATTTGCTAATTATAAGTATACCTATAGTTAGCTTTTAGTCTAGTAGTACTTCACTTGCAAAGTATTTCATATTTTCCCATTGCTTTGTTGTGACCTAGTCACTGGGTGAGATTTCCCTTAGCGGTGATGTAATGGTGTATAGATGTAATTCCTTTGAACATTATTGCTGTTGGGTATCTGGTTGTTTAAAGGCTTTCCACTCTAGAGTGGAAACGAACTGTCATATAGATGTTGTCTCGCTGGGATAAAGCAGAGGACTCTGTCTAACCTGGGTGAAGTTAGAGTGTTTTTGATGTGGAGGGGAGTTCATTCTTGGCCCTGGCTACATTGGAGTGAAGTGACGAGTTAGCCTGTCAGTGTTTGTCCGTCGACTGGGGATCACAGGTTTGGCTTGTGTGACTGAGATTTTATATTCCTTTGGGTTAATAAGATATGCTGCAGGCTATGGATGAAGTCCCCTGAAGGACTGTTGGACGGGTGAATCTAGCATTCAGCAAAATGTAGTCTGCGAGGTTTACTAAATTTTTTTTTTTTTTTTTTATTGAAGAGGAAACATTGCTGTGACATCGGAGAGATGTCCATGTTTGGCGAGGTGAAAGAGAGATGATTGGGTTTTTGGCTTTAGTTTCACTGTTTAAATGGAACCGGATGCTTAAGGCGACTGTTGATTGATTTCTGAGTCAGACGGTGTGTGTAGTGTCTGGTGTAGAAGCTCTTGGAAGGCGCTCTTCGTGCCTTATTTAAATAAAAGCTGATAGGAGGAATGAGTCTATGTTTTAAAACATAGATTTTTTTTCTCTCAGGAAACCGTTTGAGCGGGGAAAATCACTCTCGAGAAGGTAAAAAGAAGCTTTTAAAATCTCTAGCTCTCACTAGCTATGTATACAGTTATGTATGTATTTAGCTGTTGAATATTTAATGTAGCTATAGCAACGTACGAGAGTTGATGTGATTGGTCACCAGTATGTGTATTCTGTAAGAAGCCTGATCGCTTATAGTAACAAAATGGGCCGAACAGCTGTTCATGATTTTACATTTATTTAGGTACAGGAACTTAACACAGTATGTTTGAAGCATTTTAGTAGAAGTAAACATTAAATCTAAGTATCTAGTCTATTAAAAACACATGAAACTCTTGTATATAAGTGTTCTGTTATATTAATGTGTGAATACATCTACATATACATCTCTAGGAAAACTTTACACACAACTTTAATGTCAGCTGACAATAAGAGCAAGATTTAAACATTCTGATATGGATTATTTGATCAGTCCTTTTAATATGTAGAATAATATACATATTCTTTGTCTGTTTAATTTAGGATATGATAATCATCAGTGATAGCTATTATATGTTACAAGTTTGTCTGACAAAAGTGTTAAATAGCTAATGAGTTGAAATTAAGTATTTACTGTATATCTTGGAATTTTGTGCTTCGACCAAGTTCAGAAAATTGAATATTCATTATTACAGACCTTGTTTATTTGATTAGTTAGTAATTATGTATGTATGTGTGTGTGTGTGTGTGTGTGTGTGTGTGTGTGTGTGTGTGTATATATATATATATATATATATATATATAGTTATGTATGTATGTGTGTGTGTGTGTATATATTGATATATATAAACATTTACTTCTGTTGCTGAATGATAAATCATATAAAATATTTTAATAGACTCCTATACTATTTAAGATTGCATATTTGGAGCTCTAATGAATGAAAAAAGGAAGTTAGTGGGGTAGTTCACCAGATGTACCTATCTGATGGACTAGGAATGTATTTCATTCCATGCTCGGCAAGTTTTAATGTACAAACTAGTTTAATGTTATTTTTCTCTTTAATTTTTATGTTATTAATTATTTTCACCAAGCCTGACTTAATTCTGTTTGATTATATTAAAGTTAACGTCTTACACAGAGATAGATGGATATTTAAAAACTAATATTTTTCTTTTTATTATATGTAGAGGAGATGATTTCAGGAAAATGTACTGACATTTTAAATACTTCTTTAAAATAACTTGGCATGGATATCACATTACTATCTTTAAACATAAATGGATTAAATAATCCAAATAAACGATCTAACTTACTAAGATATGTAAAGATAAATAACCCCCAATTAATCTTTTTACAGGAAACTCATTTCAAAATTAATGATAATTTTAGTTGGAATCCAAGTGATTATAGGACCTTAGCATGCTCTAAATTTAAATCTAAGACAAGGGGAGTAATAATCTTATGGAGAAATAATTCCGTAAACCCTGAAATAATATATAAATATATCGATAACGAAGAGCTTATAGCTATAGTCATACTGAAGTTGAATAATAGGTTATGGACATTAGCTACCTTATACTGGTTTCCTGGTATTGGGACAGGAACAGTTAAAAAACATCTAGATCAAATCATAAACATTTCCAGAGAGAATCTAATAGGGGGGATTTTAATTGTCTAACTGACACTTCTCAAACTACCAACAAAAAATCTCCTTGTCTAATAGCTACTGCAAAAATACTAAAAAAAATGGACTGAGTCAATAAAATTGATAGATACCTTTAATGTTATTGATAACTCCTTGACATTCTCTCATCAAGATTATAGGTTTGGTACTCGAACCAGAATAGACAAACTTTTTATATCACAAGCTCTTCAATCCAAAATTACTTCTTTTTCAATAATCCCATGCCCTTTATCAGATCACAATTCACTAGTTCTTAAAGTACAAGTAGATTTTAAACCACTATTATTCCTTTCTAGAATACCTTCATACATTACAAAAATTAAAGAATTTAAACAGTGGTTAGTGAAAGAACTAAATTTCTATCTAGACATAAACTGTAATTCAGAAGTAAATATAGTAATGGTATGGGATTCTTTAAAAGCTTATATTTATGGAAGAGCGATTGGCTCGTATAAAAATAAACTCAAAGAATGGGAATCTGAACTACAAGAATTACAAAGGAAACTCACATTATATAAATCAAAAAAATCACTGTAATACAATGGAGAACAAGAAGGAAATAGAAGAACTAAATAAGATATACTGATATTTTAAGTCATAAAACTAATTTAGCCATAGAAAGGTTAAAAATAAACGCTTATGCTACTTCTCCGAAACACCTACATAACTTATCTGTTAAAGTCAAAATGCAATCAAAATCCAGTTCTGTTGTTAATATTCTACACAAAGAAAGACATAAGAAGGTCTCAGAAATAGGAGATATATTAGACACGTTCAAATCTTATTACAGTAATAATTTTAAAGATACATATAATACAATTGACCATTCCTTATTAGGAAATATGATCTCTAATATTAAATCAATACCTGATAGGTTTCTGTAAATTTCTTTGTAAACTATTACACTCAAAGAAGTTGCAGATAAAATTAAAGATATTAAATCTGGTAAATCTCCTGGAATGGATGGTTTAATTTCAGAAATTTACAAATTATTTCCCAAAAATATAATCACCTTGCTGCATAAGACATTAATTGAGATTCAAACCCATGCAATTATTCCCCCTTCATGGAAATACTCTCTAATTATACCAGTTTTAAAGGAAAACAAGGATGCTAGCCTTTGCAGCTCATATAGGCCAATTTCACTACTAAATAATGATTATAAAATGTTTATGTCCATCCTGGTAAATGGAATAAAAAAATCAATTAAATGAAATCATTAACGATGACCAGACTGGATTTATTCAGAATAGACATGCACATGATAACATTAAAAGAATATTGACTTTAATAGATTATCCAAATAAAGAAAATATAGAAGCCTTGATAATAGGACTGGATATTGAAAAAGCATTCGATTCCTTAAATTGAGACTATCTAATTAAAATTCTTGAAGCTTATAAATTCCCGCTTTCCTTTATCACATTTATTAAAAAAGTATATGAAAATAATTTAGCCTATGTCAAAATAGGACCCTTTACTTCAGAACCTATACAAATTATGAAAGGTACTAAACAGGGATGCCCAATGTCACCCATTTTATTTGCACTGGCTATCGAACTATTGGCTATACTAATACGAAACAATCCAAAGATAAAAGGACTAAATATATTCAACCAGTATAACTCTAAGGTCATGTTCTTTGCTGATGATGTACTTCTCACTCTATTGAACTCAAAAGAGGCCTTAGATGAACTAGATATTCTGTTAGAGAAATGTTATAAGATTTCGGGTCTTTACTGTAATAATCAAAAGTCTAAATATCTATTATTAAATAAAAAAGGACATACAAGTAGATAAGAATAGTGTCATAGGAATGCAAGCTACAAAAATAAAATACCTAGGGATAGAGCTATATGATAATATACAAGATATAATACAAAATAATTGTAAAATGATTATTGACATAATAGATTCTCTAGTGAATAAATATAATAATCTGTTTCTAGTCTTTGAAGATGGACTTCAATTGTTTAAAATGGTTCTTCTCCCTAAAATTTTATATATAGTCCAAGCTATTTTGTTAATTCCAGAGAGATCTTATCTTAAGAAAATAACATCAACACTACTAAGATTCTTATGGTACCCTAAAAGAAACAGAATTGCTTATATGCATCATATAAGACAATGGGATCAGGGAGGAATACATTTTCCAGACATTGAATCATATATAAATGCTACATTAATAAAATCTGTGATTGAATGGATTAACCCTATATACACATCCAACTGGAAAAAAATACATACAATGATTCTAGTAAATGAAAATAAACTTACTAAAATATTACTATTATAGATACGAATAATATACTATGGTATTCATTGTGTATAAATCTACAATACAATATATCTAAACCAACAAAGACATTTGTAATCATTTATACAATCATTTTAGAAAGTTTATAAATATGAACATGGAATTAAAGATCTGGTTTCCAACATTAATCCCCTTCAGCATTACAAAAAGTTTTCCAGATAGAATTCATAAAGAAGTATTTATGCACTGGGAACAGAAAAAACTAATTTGTTGGCTCCATTGTATAAAAAATCAAAAAGTTCTGGATATACGATATATGATGTCAACTTATGAATTAAACTCTAATGAATGGTTAATGCTTCAGAATATATTGACATTCTCCAAGGATCTATGTAGAGTATTAAATAATTTGTCATACTCATCTTTACCTAAGTTTAAAAGTAAGTAGATTGTTTGAATTATTTATAATAATGAAAATATGAAGAATGGAACTTCTTACTTATACAACTTGATAACAAACTATAAAACAGCACCTAAAACAACATATTGGCAATTTATTACTAGAGGATATTCAATTCAATTAACCCCAGAAAATAAGTCAAATATACTACTTTCAGTAAAATTAACCTCCAGTTCTCAGTACTGGAGAATATTTACTTGGAAATTCCTACATAGATCCTTCTTGACTCCTGATAAAATTTCAAAATTCAATTCTTGTAACGGAGTATGCTGGAGATGTCAATAGATTGTTAAAGCTGACTGGTCTCATATTTTTTATGAATGTAAAAAATTAAACCCTTTTGGGAAAATATTAATAACTTCTTACAGGCTATTTACACATAATTTTGTCTTGACCAAAGCTTTAATTTTATTGAATATATCTGAAGAGGTTTATCAAAAAAGAATTCATCTTTATGTTTTATGGACAATATCAGCTATAGCTTGGAAATGCATAACAGAGGTGGAAGTCTACCATAGTACCTGGAAGAGAAGAATTTCTAAGCTTATTAAAGAAGACGGTGTTGATGGAAGTTAAAACCAAAGAATTAAGATCGTTTCCAATGCCATTAACTAATAATCCTTGGAGAAAAGTTTTGTCATTGGTTGATACTCTACAAATGGACCTGATCTCTTCTTAAAGAAATCATTCTTAAGTTAAATATCTTTATTTTGTTTAATTTGCTATCATTCATTTATTCATGTCAGGCTGTATGTAAATATGTACATAGTTTAACTTCATAGTTATTATGATTCTACATTGTAAAAGTATTTATTATTGTTGACTAATAATCAAAATAAAAAAATTTCTGAGCAAAAAAAAAAATTCCTTCCTAAGCTCAGAGTACTTCCTGTAATCTCTTTGATTGCAAACTTCACCTTCCTGGTATTTCAGCTGAGACTCTTCATACCCCATGCATAGGGAGTATTGATTCAGCTCCATATTGCTCAGTTAACACCCCCCGAGCTCTTACTAACCTGTAGCTGATTCTGGCTTTTCTCAAAGCCCTAGGCCTTGGTAGACATAATCTATCTCTCATTCACTCCAGCTGTTTCTATTCTTTTCTTCTGCATTTCTCCTTTTACATACAGGATGGTGTGGGTTCATTCAGTCAGGGCATGTGTTCTGAAACAGCACAGTCCCACATACAATGCAGTTGCTTCTAGTGGCACTGTGTCACAAAAACCACAGCTTGGACCTGGAGTTATAAGCTGCTTCTGTGACATCCTGACTTTCACATCTTGGTTGGCTGCTTGTCTTTATGGTAGTGGGGTCTCTTCTCGCTGCCCACAACTGTCATAAAGGCACCAATTAGCAGTAACATTTCTATGTTAACACAACTCAAGAAAAAAGTCAACCAATAAAATGTGGTTAGATTACTACATAAAACCCTTGGTCATTCAGAACCTCATAGCCACTGTTGGCACAAACAGCAGATACTGCTCCAACCTCCACTTTTCATTTGTAAATCTATTTTTTTTTTGTGGGATTGTAATGGTGTACTTCTGCTTTTTGGCATATTTTCCATTGTGTTCAACTGCTAGAGTAACCTTTAGAATTGCTGTATATGTTATTGAGGACAGAGATTTAATGCAGCTTTCTGTGTTGGGTTGAGAACTGCTGATCATGCTAACAGTGGACAATGAGCACTGAATGACCATAATGTTTATGTAAGCAGTGCCATGTCTGCTACTGCCATATCAGGATTTGGCATCTGGGCTCCTGTTTTAACTGTAGCTGTGATAATCAGGATTCCCCTTTCCTTGATTTACATAGGCTTTGCGGTAATAACAACTGACAGAAATTAGCATTGTTATTTGATCTTGATCTCTTCCTGGACCACAATATTTAGCTTGACCATTAAGGAACCTAGGAACAATAATGGGCAATCAGTCTTAGGGATATACAATGCTTAACTATATGCACCTTTAAGCATTCCCACTTAGAAGTTCTTGCCACCCATTTTGAGCACTCAATAGTGCTCACCCCCCTCCCAAATCAAGCAGGGTAACCCTGGTGTAAATTTGTTTCGACCCATCCAGTCATCTGAAACGGCCATAAAGGTAATAAAAGCAGAATACCTGCAGAGGTAACTTATTCCAAAGGAGGAGAAAGCATCGAGTTAGAGACCTGGTCCAGCAGCTAGGCTTGTTTATGTGCTGGTGTAGATTCAGGTCCCTAGTGCAGATGTTTGTAGAGCCTCTGGTTTTGTGAATACATAGGAGGTCAAATAGGAATGGATGTTTTATGGCTGGAAAAGCAAGGCATAGATCACCTGGTAGGCTATCGCATATAAGTAGAGTCATGGTAATCTGCTGAGATAGTTTTAAGACCTTTAATTCTCTTGGTTAGAAATCTTTGGGGGCCTTTCCATTTGAGTGATATGTTTGGATTTGTACATACCAAAGAGGGCACTGTATTAGACAATGTGTTTGATAAAGGAAGAGTACGGTTGTACAATGACTTTCAAATCTTGAGGATATTCTCTTGGAAATTAACTGTGCTGTACAATTACTGTGGTATCTCATGGGTTAGACAATGGTCATTTTCCTCCTATATCACTGGTCATGCTCAGCAGTCTGCATCTGCAATAATTTCTTCTTCAACCTTCCCCCTGACAAGTGGGGTACCAAGGGGCTGTATTCTGCTGCCAGTAGCAAACCTTTATTGAGGGAAAAGCCTCAGTTTTTTTCTTATGCTGATGACACACAGCTTTACCTCTACTTTTCTCAGGAATTAATTGTGGTCTTAAATTAAGTTGCCTCATACTTGGACTGTATCCACATTTGGATGATCGATATTTGGCCAAAGCTCAACACCATCAAGATGACCACTGTGACCATTAAAGCCACCCCTTGTAAATTCATTTGCTCTAGTTAGGTCAACTAATATATTCATAGTGGTGAAAAACTGTAATCTAGGTGTGACAGTTGCCTTTTAGGCTGCCCTTAAAAAACAGGTATCAGTCAAGCCTTCTGCTGTCATCTGTAGAATGTCATCCTGGTTAAACATCTTTTTCCTTATGAAGACTTACCTATGGTCATACATGCACTGGTTTCTTCATGGCTGGACTACTGCAGTGTCCTTTATATGAGATTAGCAGACACTAAAGCTTGACCAGTTTCAACTGGTGCAGAACTCTGAATCCTGGTTACTTACTGAGGTGTCTAGAATAGATACTGTCATATAACACCAGCAGAGCCCACACTAGTCCTTATTCCATTTTGTATTGCCTACAAAGTCCTCATCTTTGTTTGCCTAGCTGTATACAACTTGGGTTCGCCACCTTAGAAAATTTAACTAGTACTCGCCTGCTCTCACTATCATTCCCTTGAGTAATGGACTGTTGTAGTGTTAGAGGAGTCAGCTTGAGTCCCCATGAAAACATTCCTTTGTACATAGGGAGCCTTATCTTTGGAATGTCTTACTTGAATGATTTAAGATTATAACATTTGTGGTTTCATATGCTCACTCAGAACTTTTCCCTTTGACCTTTATGAGGTGCACCCACATTCTATTCCTTATAATTTTATAGTCTGTTTATATATTTTTCTCATTATATGTTCTTGTGCTTTGTGATAGTACTTATTATAGGCACATAAATGTATTTGGGCTTGAACAATCTCTGTTATGATTGTTGCATCCACAGCTGGTACAACTTTGTGATTGAGCAGATCTCAAGTCATCCTGTACCTTCCTGGCTCTTTCTGTTTCATCAGTTTGGGTATGTCATTTTTTTCTCTTTGAAATATAGTAGCCCTCTGTTTATAATATTTTACCTTTGGTTTCTACCTCTTGGTTCTTACTTTGCATTTCTTCTATGGGCAACTGTGCTTCTTTCATTTGTGTGTACAATTCTTTTGTTTGTCAGCACTCATTCTTTTAGTTTCTGGCATTGTATTCCTTTCCAGTGAGGGTTCAGACACAAAGAATTTATACTTTAATAAACTCAATAGAATGGCACAATAACAGATTTTTATTGTCTTGCAGTGATAATGCCCGAGTCATATATTAACTAACTGCCTCTTTTTCACATCAGTGACTTGTCATCTTCACACTGGCACTTATGATAGTCCTTTCTCATACTTTCAAAAATTTTAATTTCCTCTGTGATATGTTTGTTTATCTTGTGAGGTTTGGAAACATTTTGGCTAGATTCTTTATCACATGCCTTCTGTATCACTCCTTCACTCTCAGTTTTCACTTCTGACATCTATCCAGATTTTGTAAAACAGATGGTTCTTGTGACGGTTCTCTAGCAAATTTAGGCCCAACTCCTCAACTCTTCCATTTTTCATTCTCCAGTTTAGGATTCGGCTTTGTTTTCTTATTCTCCAGGTTCAAGTTTGGTTGCACTCTCTTCTGTTACTGTGGTGTGCTTCACTGTATTTCTCCCTGCTTTACAAGGCAGCACATTTTCTTGAACAGCAGCTTGATCAATATCACTTCCATTTTGCTTTACAATTTCTATCTTATTCATTTGGGTATTCTCCGCTTCTGGTTCTTTCACTGAAGTTTATTTCACTTCTTTTTAAAAAGCGTTAGAACAGCTGCATTCTTGCTACCCTTTTTAAGCTTACTTTGAGACATCAGTAGAGTCTTTTCAGAAGGAATTGTGTCAGACATAACTAGAGAATCTGTTAAGTTAGAATCTATACATGGACTACATTTTGCATAAAGTATAGCAGAGGCATTCTGGAAATTATGGCCTGTTTGTGGAACATCAAGTCCTTCTTCTGTCTTTTACACAGTGATACTAAGTGTACTATTATGACATTCATCACAGTTTTGTTGCATTGTTTCTGTAGAATCTAGGCCCTGAATGTTTTCACTGCTGTTCTTCATAATTATCATTGCTGCAACAGCCTAAGTTATATACTGCCAAGGATGTAACATCTGGCCGCCTTCCAAAACTTTTAGGACACATTCCATGTGCCCAAAAGTACAGTTGTGTACACTTACCATAAATGTAGATGTTCGAGTATATTCACTGTTGCAGTCATTACATTTGGGTTATCTGCTTGCAGGTAGCCCTCAGTCGGCCTGATTAACAAAGTCTTGGGTCCTGCGTTGGTTGCTGTCCCTTCTTCCATGATGTCAGGTCATCAGGGGTATAAAACATGCAGCCAATGCCATTACATCAGTTTTTCTTGCCCCAGATGTCAGGTGCCCCCCTAATGGAAAGCAATTAAACATAAAAGCACAAAGATATACCTCCAGCAAAAAAGCAAATACACCAAAAAGGCTTTTAAGCATAGTAAAGGAAAGTAGAGGTATAGTCAAAAGGAAGTTAGGGGGCTGGAGGGAGGGTAACCAAGACTGCAATAGTGAATACACTCTACACTCTAACATCTACATTTATGGTAAGTGTACACTACTGTACTATGTTCTTCATGTTTCACTGTTGCAGTCATTACATTTGGGTAGATTCCCAAAGCTATGGTTGGGAGGAGGAATTTAGATAGCATTAGGGCCAGCTATAAGGTCCTGCAAGACTGCAGTGGCAAAGCCAGCTCTGGATTTAGAGAAAATTGGCAAATGATAATGCTTGGTGAAAGTATGTACAGAACTCCAGGTAGCAACTTCTAGGATGTCCCTGGTAGGGACGCCTCTGAGTAAGGTTGTAGAGGTAGATGCAGCCCTGGTGAAGTGAGGTCTGATCCCCTGGGGGATAGGTTTTCTATGGTGCTTATAGCAGAAATTAATGCAATGGCTTATCCATTTAGAAATGGCTTGCTTTGAAATAGCCTTCCCCTCTGCCCCTGCAGCAAATGCCACCAGCAGTTGTTCAGATTTTCTGTGAGGTTTAGTCCTGTCCAAGTAGAATCTAAGTTGTCTGTGCACATCTAAGGAATGCAGTATCCTTTTCCCTTTATTCTGTGGATTGGGAAAGAAGGTTGGCAAATGAATGGACTGATTAAGAGCCACACTGGATACTACCTTGGGCATGAAGGATGGATTGGTTCTGAGGGACACCCTGTCAGCATGAAAGATGATGAAAGGCTCCACTGCCATAAGGGCCTGTAATTCAGAAACGCTTCTAGCTGAAGTGATTGCTAAAAGGAAAGCTGTTTTCCAAGAAAGAAATTTTAAGTCTGCAGTAGCAGCTGGCTCGAAAGGAGGTAGTGTGAGTTTCTCCAAGACAAAGTTAAGGTCCCAGGCTGGGGTTGGAGCTCTCCTGGGTGGTCTCACATTTTTGGTCCCTCTGAGGAACTGCTTGAGCAGTGGATGAGAGAAGAGGGGAGGTTCTGTGTTATAATGAGCTGAAATGGCTGAGGCGTGGATTTTAATGGAGAAAAAAGACAGGCCCTTGTGAAGCATCACAGTTAAATATTGTAAAATCTGAGGTAAATTGGGTGTGGCTGTGCTCATCCCTTGAGATTGGTTCCAGGCACAGAATCTTTTCCATTTTTCAGCATAAGATTTTCTAGTACTAGGCCTCCTTGTCTCTAAAATGATATCCATCACAGGTTTTTGAGGGATGGTAAAGGAGAGATATTTGCCAGGCTGCAAGGTTCAGTGTTAGAAGTTGAGGGTGCAGAATCTGGTTCTCCTGCTGAGACAGCGGGGAAGGAGTCTGAGGCAGGTGCCATGGAGATAACCGTGCCACACTGCGCAGGAGGGGGTACCAGTGTTGGCGTGGCCAGTCTGGAGCAATCAAAATCATCCTTGGTTTGTCCTGTTTGATTTTTAGTAGTACTTTGGAGAGCAGAGGCAGAGGGAGGAAGGCATAGACTGATAGGGTTTCCAGCTGAAGGACAGAGCATCCACTTTCCAGGCTTGTTTGTGGGGAGTCCTTGTGCAAAACTTGTCCAATTGGTAGTTCTGGGGAGAGGCTCCCCCATTTGCTTGTCAACATGTTGAAAATCCTTGGTTCCAGTTTCTACTCATGTGGGTCCATGAGGTTTTTGTTTAGTCTGTGTGCCAGTGTATTTCATTTTTCTGTCAGGAATTAAGCTTGCAGGTGCTCTTGGTAGCACAAGGCTGTGTTCCACAATGCCATGGCTAGTCTGCAGAGGGGGTAAGAATGTGTACCCCCCCTGCTTGTTTATGTACCACATAACAGTGGTGTTGTCCGTCTTTACCATTAGTTGTCCTGGAAGAATGTGGTCCTTGAAGGCTGTCAGAGAATTCTGTACAGCTAACATTTATTTTTGATTGATATGCAGGTGCATTTGACTTGGGTTCCATTTTTCCTGAATGCACTTCCCTGCCAGGTGAGCCCCCCATGCCTAGTCTGATGCATCTGTTAGGGTTTGGGCTGCAGGGAGTGGTGTGAAAGGTAGTCCCTTGTTTTGGTGGCAGGCCTCTGCCCACCAAAGGAACTCTAGGCGTAGGCAAGGTATGATAGTATTCTCAAGACCTAGAAACAATGATTCCTAACACCATAGGCTTTTTAGATACCACTGTAGTTTCCTCATATGCAGTCTTGCATATGGAATTAGAAGAATGCAGGAGGCCATAAACCCCAAGGCTTGCAGTATTTGTCTTGCAGATAGCAGGGTTTTTGTGGCCACTTGTTTGAAGTAGGTTGTCAAATGAATTTGCTTTTCTGGCATGAGGTAAGCCATCTGGGAAGTTGTATTCAAGCTTGCTCCCAGGAATATAATTTGTTTACAGGGTACCAGGTGCAATTTCTTTTCATTTGTGGTGTACCTCAGACAAGTTAGAACCCTTTTTACAAAGGCCAGATGATTCAAAAGTATGTCTTGGCTTTCTGCCTGAATTAGTCAATCGTCCAGGTATGGGTATATCTGAATATTTCTTTGCCTGCAAAATGCAATAACTGGAGCTAGGCACTTTGTGAATACCCTGAGCACCGTAGATAAGCCAAAGGGCAGTGCAGAGAACTGATAGTGCGTGTAGCCTGCTTTGAACCACAGGTATCTTCTGCAAGATTCCCTGATTGGGATGTGCAGGTATGCTTCTTTTAAATCTAGTGTTGCCAACCAGGCATCTTTGCCTAGCATAGGAAGTAATTGGTGAAGAGTCAGCATCTTGAAATTTGGAATCTCCAAAAAGGTGTTTAGAGTAGACAGGTCCAAGATAGGACGCCATGAATTGTCTTTTTTGGGTACCAGGAAAAATCTCGAGTAGAAACCTTGTCCCTTTTCCTCTTCTGGTACCAGTTGAATAGCCCACATGCTTAATAGAGAAAGTACTTGTTTCTGAGCCTCTGCCCACTGATTTGGGGGTAGGTCCAGCCACCAACTTGGTGTTGGCAACGTGTGGAAGTGAAATCTGTATCCCTGGGACACTATATTTAAAACCCATTTGTCCTGGGTAATGGTAAGTGCTTGGAAATTTTAAAAGGAAGTCATTGAGACAGTTTACCATAGGGGGGTGTCTTATTATTCCCAGACTTGGAAGTGGAGGCCCCCCACTGCTTAGTTCCGTGAGTCCCCTGGGACTGAAACCTGGGGTTTTTGCTGTGTCTGGGTTTGGCTTGAGAAGACCTGGAAGGGGCTGGAAAGGACCAATTCTTAGAGGGCCAGTGCCTACTATATCTAGGAGGCTGAATTTGTAAAAAAATCTAACAGTTTGCATAGATTTATCTTTATCTTCCATCTTTTTAAGAACTTCCTCAGCCTTGTTTCCAAACAGGTGGTCCTGATTTAAAGGAGCATCCAACAATTTATCTTTAACATGATCAGGCAAAGATTGCTCCTTAAGCCAAGCATGCCTTCTGAGCACAGACCCAGTAACAGAAACCCTGCAAGAGGCCTCTAATGAATCAAAACCACATTGCAAAGTATGTTTTCCAACTTGTTCGGCAGAATGCATTAAATCCTGCAATTCTTTATTTTCCACACAGTCAGGAATCAACAACATTTTCTGTTTAAGCAGTCCAATAACATGTTGATGATATTTTAACAGATGAAACTGGCAGTTTAAAGCCCTGATGGCCAGGGTTGCAGAAGTGTAAACCTTCTTACCCCATCTATCCAGCGCCCTGGAGTCTCTATCAGAAGGGGTAGGATTTTTAGCAGTAGAAGCCTTAATGCCCTTGGGTCCCTGTGAAACAGTCTCTGGATCTGCAATAGGACTATTGAAAAGGAACTTGTGGGACTCAGGGACCCTGTAGTGTCTGTCAGGTTTTCTAGCAGCAGGAGGCAGGGAATCAGGGGCCAAAACTAGATTCCGAAAAAGCATCATCAACAATGTCTAGTACAGAAGGAATAGCTAAAGGCTTATGCTGAGGTAGGAGAAGGAAATCCCTAAGCCTCTTTTTTGAATCGGAAAAATCCTGGCTTTCCCAGTGGAAATGCTCCCTTAGAGTATGTAAGGTTTTCCCAAAGGAAAAATCCTCAGGAGGGGAAGCAGAGGGAATAAATTCCTCTGCATCAGAATCTTCATAAGTAGGTAAGGGCAAATCCAGATCATCAGAAGAATCAGAAAAAACAGAATCCTGATCAGAAGATTCATAATCAACTTCAGTCCTAGGCCTCTTAGAAGGGGGGGGGGGGTTGGCTACCCCTGATTACAGTTATTAGATCTTCAGCCATTCTTATCATTTGTTTTTTAGGCATAGAGGCCTGAGCATGTGGCCTGGGCGTCATTTTTTTAAACATGGATTGAGATTTAGGCCTAAGTAATGAAGGAGGCGTCAATTTAATATGCAAGTCCATAGGCCTGAATACACCCTCAGAAGCTGGTGCTTGCACAGCGGCTCTGGACCCATCCAAGGTAGAGACATCGGCGGGTTCCATAGTTAAAGCACCTTGTGGCAATACCGGACTCCGAATGGGTCTCAGTAGAGACCTGCGAATCAGAAGTAGCGGGTATCAGGGGCTGCGAAAGTGCCTCACTGAGTACTGGCGACTGGCTTAGGATACTCGTTGTTGGCAGCTTTGGACCTCGGCGGCCTGTCTGTCTTATCTTTGCATTTTTTTGGAATCCCGGTAGTCGGATGGCTAACCGACGACATTTCTGGATAATTAAACTGAGAACCGAAATATTTAGAGGTGAAAATATACCGACGACGGATAGTACGCTGATTAAATAAAGCACAAAACTGACAGCAAGGTACGTCGTGGTCAGGGCCTAGGCAAGGAATACAGTACGAATGAAAATCTTTGAGGTATTTGCTTTCTACAAGTAATGCAATTATTAACTTTTACTGACATCGGTAAGGAGCAAGAAAAAGTTTCCCCAACGGGGTACTTAGCTTTAGTTGAAGACTTCGGTTCTGAAACTCGAAAACGAAAATTTCAGGAGTCTGCCGACTGGCACTTGTGAACTGCTTCTGCTTCGGGCACCGCACTGCAAGAAAGACTGATGTAATGGCGTCGGCTGCATGTTTTATACCCCTGACGACCTGATGTCATAGAAGAAGGGACAATAACCAACGCAGGACCCAAGACTTTGTTAATCAGGCCGACTGAGGGCTACCTGCAAGCAGATAACCCAACTGTAATGACTGCAACAGTGAAACACGAAGAACATCCATTGGTTATCATGAGATGAGCTAACTAGAAGTTGTGTTTGGGCATTAAGCCCTTCAGAGCTTTCCTACTGGTGAAAATACAGCTCCTCTGCAAGCACAGATTGAAGGTCAGCTGATACTCTTCCATTGCAGATAACTGACACTTTACTTTTAGTTGGAAAAAAACTTACTCTGTTTGTAAAACTTTATGGTTTAAGGTAGGAAAAAGTATTTTAATGACTTCTGAATACAAACAGGACTGTTACTTTTTTTTGTAGTAAGTTATTAAAACTATATTTTTCTGTGGTAAAAGTTGTATTATTTTATTTTTGGAAGCTAAGGATAATGTTTAAAGTGATTTTTGCTGTACTTAAATGGGAAAATGTTACTTTTTTTACACCCTACCTGTTTTACTGACTATTGCTGCCAAGCTTTCTCAGGAAATCCGACAGCTTTTTCAGCTTAATCATGGAACTTACCTACCAGTTCCTTGGAAATTGACCCCATTCCTAAGTCAGGGCATAATTAAAGTTCATGAAATTAGTATTGCTGCAGTCTTTGATGTTAGCCAAGGGTGCCGTTCTCTGCATCCACAATGTATGTATGCACATACATGTATAGAGTTGGGAATGTAGGAACAGTACTAGGCAAATGACCACAGAAACCAAATAATGCTGTGGTCTAACCAGCAGGTAACAGATGTTCATCGTGTTACACTGCTGCAGTCATTACACTTGGGTTATCCTGCTGTTAGGTGGTTCCGCAGTCGGCCTGAGTTCCAAAGTCTTGGTCCGGCGTCGGTTGCTGTCGCCTTCTCCCTGACATCAGTGCGGCAGGGCTATATAAGATGCAGCCGACGCCATTTTCTTCAGTCTTTCTTGCCGCGCGGTGCCCGAAGCAAAAGCAGTTTGCAAGTGCCGGTCGGCCATCTCCTGAGATTTTCATTCCGAATCTAGAACCAAAGTCTTCTACAAAGCTAAGTACCCCATTGGGGAAACTTTTTCTTGCCTCAGACCGATGTCAGTAAAAGTTAATAACTGTATTTCTTGTGGGAAGCAAATTCCTCATAAGGATTTCCATTCTTATTGTATCCCATGCCTAGGCCCAGACCACAACATCACTGGTTGTCTGTTTTGTGCTAGGTTTAACAAGCGCACTATTAAATGTCGGTTTGATTTTGCCCGACATTATTTTGGTAGAAAATTCAATTATACTATGCAGTCGGAACTTCTGACGACCGGAATACATAAAAAGCACAAAGACAAGGTAGGCATCCGAGGCCCAAAACTGACGAAACCTCTTCTAGGCCAGTCGCCGGCTCTCCGGTTTTCAGCGAGGTGCCTTTGCAGCCCCTGACGACCGCTTCTGTAGAACCACAGGCCACCTCTGACTCCCACGTGGAGATGGCTGGGCCTTTGGACGCACAAGTTATTCAGCCTACCGAAACTAACCCTTCAGAGGGAGCTTGCAGCTTCAGAGGGTGTTTTCAGACCTACTCAGTTAAGCATTAAACCCTTTGCTAAGTCTAAACCAGCTTTAAAAATCAAAGAAACAAATGCAGCATTCTCCAGCACAGGCCTCCATGCCTAAGAAACAAATGCTCAAAATGGCCGAAGACCTAATCACTCTGATCAGGGGGTCCCATCCCCCTCCTGATAAAAGGCCTAGACAGGATACAGGCTATGATTCATCCGACCAGGTGTCCATCTCTTCATCTCTTCAGATTCATCCTCAGACCTAGGATATTCTTTACCCCCTTATGAGGATTCTGATGCTGAGGAGTCTATTCCATCAGCCTCTCCGCCTGAGGACTACTCCTTTGGGGAAACCTTGCATACCATGAGGGAGCATTTCCATTGGAAAGGCCAGGATTACTCAGAATCCAAGAAAAGGCTCAGACTTCCTTTTATTACCTCAACACAGACCCCTTGCTATTCCACCAGTGTTAGATATTGTGGATGATGTGCATACTGAATCCAGCTTAAATCCTGATTCCTTACCTCCAGCCCCAGTTAAACCTGACAGATACTACAGAGTCCCTGACTGACACAAATTTCTGTACAAAAGCCCTGTTGCTGATCCTGAAACTATTTCTCGGGGACCAAAAGGGTTAAGGCCTCATCAGCCAAGAATCCAGTTCCCTCTGATAGAGATTCCAGAGCATTAGACATATGGGGAAAGAAAGTATATACATCTGCAACTTTAGCAATGAGAGC
Organism: Protopterus annectens; assembly: GCF_019279795.1. Lineage (NCBI taxonomy): Eukaryota > Metazoa > Chordata > Ceratodontiformes > Protopteridae > Protopterus > Protopterus annectens. The sequence continues at coordinate 1,462,625,799 of NC_056732.1, forward strand.
CTTAAATTGCCAGTTTCACATGCTAAAATATCAGCAATTTTTACTGTCTCAGTTGAAACAAAAAATGCTTCCAGATTCAGATCCTCCTACTTTTAAAGAAATGCAGGATTTATTGCATGCAGCTGAACAGGTGGGAAAACATACTGTGCAATGTGGTTTTGATTCTTTAGAGGCCTCCTGCAGAGCAGCAGTTACAGGCTCTGTCATTAGAAGACATGCTTTGTTAAAAGAACATACGTTACCAGATCATGTTAAAGCAAAATTATTGGATGCACCTCTGCAGCAGGATGTGTTATTTGGAGTTGAGGCAGAAGTGGTATTAAAGAAAATGGAGGATAAGGCAAAATCTATGCAAACGGTGAAAGATTTCTTACAGGTTCAGCCTCCTAGATTTAGCAGAAATTGGCCAACTAAGAATTGGTCCTTTCCAGTTAGACATACCTCAAAGGGGCAGATACAGATATCCAAGAGGTAGAGGTCAACCACAAGGTCCTTACAGGCCTCGACAATGGGTTGCATCAGGCCAGAAAGAAGGGGAAGACACCATATAAAAAGCAGCCCCAATGACTTCCCACTACAGCTGCCAAACAATTCTCTCTTGGCAGCCCCCTTGGGAGGAAAACTGGCACTTTTCTATCACAATTGGCATATGATCACCAAAGACAAATGGGTTCTCAACATTGTATCTCAAGATTACAGGTTCCACTTTCACACTCTGCCAAGGTTAAAAGGAATGCCAAATCTGCCACCAAATCAATGGGCAGAGGCTCAAAAACAAATTACAGCACTCATGGATATGAGAGCTATTCAAAAGGTATCACCACAGGAGCAAGGACAAGGATTTTACTCAAGACTCTTTCTGGTTCCCAGAAAGGACAAAACCTGGAGGCCCATTCTGGATCTTTCTTCTCTAAATACTTACCTGGATGTTCCGAAATTCAAAATGTTGACACTACAGCAGCTTCTTCCCATGCTGGGCAAGAAAGCTTGGCTCGTGACATTGGACCTCAAGGAGGCATACCTGCATGTCCCTATCAGACAAAACTGCAGAAGATACCTCAGGTTCATAGCTGGTTCAATGCACTATCAATTCTCTGCACTGCCCTTTGGCTTATCTACTGTGCCCAGGGTCTTCACAAAGTGCCTGGCACCAGTAATTGCATTTTGCAGACAGAAAGGAATTCAAATTTATCCGTACCTGGACGACTGCCTGATTCAAGCAGAGAGCAAAGACATTCTTCTAAAGCATCTGGCATTTGTAAAAAAGTTATTAAGTTGCCTGGGATACACAGTAAACAAAAATAAAGCAAAACTAGTGCCCTCACAAGAGATAATATTCCTGGGTGCCAGCTTGAACACAACGGCCCAGATGGCTTATCTCACACCAGACAAGCAAGGACAACTGACTCAATACTTTCAATTGATGGCAACAAAGACCCAACTCACTGCAAGAAAAATTCTGCAGGCCTTGGGTTACATGGCATCTTGCATACTACTAATTCCATATGCCAGACTGCATATGAGGAAACTACAATGGTACCTAAAGAATGTATGGTCTCATCACTGTCAAAGTTTGGAAACAGTTATACCACTAATTCCTTGCCTTCAACAGGAGTTTCAATGGTGGGCTCAAGCTTGTCACCTCAACAAGGGACAGCCTTTTACTCAACCCACAGCCAGGCAAACACTGACAACAGATGCATCGGATTATGCCTGGGGAGCACACATGGCAGGCAACTGTACTCAGGGCAAGTGGCTCGCAGAACAAAGGCATCTTCACATCAATCAAAAAGAGATGCTAGCTGTACAAAATGCCCTTATAGCTTTCAAGGACCTACTACATCCAGGACAAAGTACAGTTTTGTACCTACCATAAATGTAGATGTTCGAGTGCTCATACAGCTGCAGTCATCACACTTGGGTTATCCTGCCGTCAGGCGGGTCCTCGGTCGGCCGAATTCCAAACTCTAGGTCCGGCGTTGGTTGTCGTCGCTTCTTCCCTGATGTCAGTGCGGCAGGGGTATAAAAGAGGCAGCCGACGCCATTTTCTTCAGTTTTTCTTGCCCCAGATGTCAGGTGCCCCCAGAATGGAAGGCAAAACATGATGTTATGCAAACATACATAAGTAGATAAATCAAAACAGTAGTTGCAAGCAAATACACCATAAAGGAAAACCCAAAATAGGTTGTATGTTAAAGGTGTTTGTCATAAGCCCTGTCCTAAGAGGGGATGGAGGGAGGGTAACCTGGACTGCAGCTATATGAGCACTCGAACATCTACATTTATGGTAGGTACAAAACTGTACTATGTTCATCGTGCATACAGCTGCAGTCATCACACTTGGGTAGAATCCCAAAGCTAAGTAAGGGTGGCTGGTACTAAGCAGAATTAGGAGGGGCTAGAATGCCCTGCAGGACTGCTGTGGCAAAGCCCGCTCTAGATTTTGAGTATAGTGGAAGGTGGTAGTACTTGGAGAATGTGTGCACTGAACTCCAAGTAGCTGCTTCCAAAATGTCCTTGGTAGGGACCCCCCCTGAGGAAAGCTGCAGAGGTAGCTGTAGCCCTGGTGGAGTGGGATCTGATGTATACAGGCACTGATTTTCCATGAAATGAATAACAAAAGCGTATGCAGTGGGCTATCCATTTTGAAATAGTCTGTTTGGAAAAAGCCTTTCCTTGAGCACCTGTAGCATAGGACACAAAGAGCTGCTCAGATTTCCTGAATGACTTTGTTCTGTCCAAGTAATAACGAAGTTCCCTGTGAATGTCCAAGGAATGTAGTAGCCTCTCACCTTTGTTCTGTGGGTTTGGATAAAAGGTAGGTAAATGAATAGTCTGATTCAAAGCTACACTGGATACTACCTTTGGCATGAAGGTAGGGTTGGTTCATAAGGAAACCCTGTCCTGATGGAAAATGATGAATGGTTGCACAGCCGTGAGGGCCTGTAGCTCTGAAACCCTGCATGCTGAGGTAATAGCCAGAAGGAAGGCTGTTTTCCACGACAAGTATTGTAACTCTGCTGAAGAAGCCGGCTCAAAAGGAGGCAGGGTCAGCTTTTCCAATACGAAGTTGAGGTCCCAAGCTGGGACTGGTGGTTTCCGTGGGGGTTTTATATTTTTTGCCCCTCTGAGGAACTGCCTTAACAGAGGATGTGAGAATAAAGGAGGATCCATATTGTATTGTGCTGAAATGGCTTGATGGAGGAGAAGGAAAGGCCACTGTTTAACATCTCAGCTAGGTACTGTAAAATTTGAGGTATATTTATTACCCAAGGATTCTGGCCCTTTGCTTGATTCCAGGAACAAAATCGTTTCCATTTGGCGGAGTAGGTTTTTCTAGTAGAGGGTCTCCTGGCCTCCAAGATGACATCCTGCACCTCCTTGGAGAGGAGAGTCTGTTGGGAAATTAAGGTATTCTCCATGCAGCTAGATTTAATGTTCTGAGCTGACTGTGAAGGGTTTTGTAGTTGTGCTGGGACAACAGAAGAGGAACTTGAGGTAGGATCCATGGTGGTGAGTGTGACAGGCTCTTTAGGAGAGGATACCAGTGCTGTCGTGGCCAGTCTGGAGCAATGAGAATCATTTGTGGCCTCTCTGCTCTGGTTTTTAATAGGACTTTGGTCAGTAGAGATAGAGGCGGGAAGGCATAGACTGTCAATTTTGTCCAATTGAACGAGAGTGCATCCACTTTCCAGGCCTGTGGATGATAGGTCCTTGAGCAGAATTTCTCCAACTGGTAATTTCTGTGGGTAGCAAATAGATCTATGTCTGGCTGTCCCCATGCCTGAGTTATCCTTGAGAAGACTTGAGGATGTAACTTCCATTTGTGTGGGTCTGTCATATTTCTGCTTAAGTTGTCTGCCAGTGTGTTTTCCTTCCCTGGCAGGAATTGTGCCTGTAGTTGAATTTGTAATTCCAGTGCTGTGTTCCACAGGGTCATAGCTTGCCTGCACAGGGGATATGACTGAGTCCCCCCCTGTTTGTTTATGTACCACATGACTGTGGTGTTGTCTGTCCTTATTAATAGCTGGCCTGGATGCAGTAGGTCTTTGAAGGTCATAAGAGCATTTTGCACGGCTAGCATCTCCTTTTGGTTGATGTGTAGGTGCATCTCTTTTTGGGACCATTTTCCCTGAATGCACTGATCTGCCATGTGTGCTCCCCAGGCATAGTCTGAGGCATCTGTTGTGATGATTTGAGTTGCTTGTGGTAAACAGAAAGAGACCTGTGTTTCTTTGGCATGCTTGCGCACACCACAAAAATTCCTTTTGAAGGCATGGAATGAGTGGTATAATTGTTTCCAAGCTGTGGCTGTGTTGAGACCATAAGTGTTTTAGGTACCATTGTAGTTTCCTCAAATGCAGCTTTGCACATGGTATTAGTAGGATGCAAGACGCCATGAACCCCAGAGCCTGCAGGACTTTCCTTGCAGTTAGCCTGGTTAAAGTTGCCATTTTGTTGAAGTATTGAGACAGTTGCCCTTGTTTGTCTGGTGTGAGGTAGGCCATCTGGGTCATTGTATTTAAGCTAGCACCCAGGAAAATTATCTGTTGAGAAGATATTAGTTTTGATTTTTTTTTTGTTCACTGTGTAACCCAGGTAATTTAACAGTTTTATTACAAACGCCAGATGCTGCAATAGAATGTCCTTGCTATCCGCTTGGATCAGGCAGTCATCCAGATATGGGTAGATTTGGATTCCTTGTTGTCTGCAGAAGGCAATTACTGATGCCAGGCATTCCGTAAACACTCTGGGCGCAGTAGATAAGCCAAAGGGCAATGCAGAGACTTGGTAATGGGTTGAACCTGCAAGAAATCTGAGGTATCTTCTGCAATCTTGTCTGATAGGGACATGCAGGTATGCCTCCTTGAGGTCCAACGTTACCAGCCAAGACTCCTTGCCCAGCATGGGAAGAAGCTGCTGTAATGTGAGCATCTTGAATTTTGGTACCTCTAGATATGTGTTTAGAATAGATAGGTCTAAGATGGGTCTCCAATCTTTGTCCTTCCTTGGTACCAGAAATAGTCTTGAATAAAAACCTTGACCTTGTTGTTTTGCAGGTACCTCTTGAATTGCTTTCATATCCATGAGAGCGGAAATTTGTTTTTGTGCCTCTGCCCATTGATTTTGTGGCAGGTTTGGCATGCCTCTCATTTTTGGAAGGGTGTGAAAGTGGAACCTGTAGCCTCTGTGTATAATATCCAGAATCCATTTGTCCTTTGTAACAATGTGCCAGTTTTTTGAAAATAAGGCCAGTTTTCCACCCAAAGGTGCTGCCATTATAGCTTTGTTTGGCAGGCATAGAGGAAAGTCATTGTGTCTGTTTTCTAAATGACTGTGGTCTATCTTCTCCACCTCTTGGGGCTGGTGCTTGCCACTGTCTAGCTCTGTAAGATCCTTGAGGTTGTCCTCTACCCCTTGGGCATCTGTATCTGCCCCTTTGGGGTCTGTCCGTGGCTGGAAAGGACCAATTTTTTTAAGGCCAGTTTCTGCTGAAGCGTGGAGGCTGCACCTGCAAGAAATCTTTAACTGTTTGCATAGATTTCGCTTTTTCCCCCATTTTCTTTAGTACCTCTTCAGCTTTAACACCGAACAATACATCTTTTTGTAGTGGTGCATTTAATAACTTTGCTTTGACATGATCTGGTAAGGTTTGCTCTTTGAGCCAAGCATGTCTACGTATGACAGATCCTGTGACAGCAGCTCTACATGAGGCCTCTAAAGCATCAAAACCACACTGCGAGGTATGTTTCCCCACATGTTCTGCTCCATGCAACAAATCCTGCAACTCTTTCAAATCTGGTTGTTCTGTTTGTGTCATTTTGCTTTTCAGCTGAGATAGCAAGAACTGTTGGTACTTTAACATGTGAAATTGACAGTTTAATGCCCTCATGGTTAAAGTGGCTGATGTATACACCTTTTTCCCCCACCTTTCTAATGCTCTGGAATCTCTCTCTGAAGGTAAAGGGTTTTTAGCAGTAGAGGCCTTAATCCCCTTGGGACCTTGTGAAATTGTTTCTCGGTCCGCAGTATGGCTTTTATAAAGGAACTGGTGAGAATCAGGAACCCGGTAATATCTGTCTGGTTTAACTGGGGCTGGAGGTAAAGAGTCTGGATTAAGACTGGCTTCTGCGTATACATCATCCAAAATGTCTAAGACAGGAGGGATAGCCAGGGACCTATGCTGGGGAAGCAGTAAAAATTCCCTGAGCCTTTTCTTGGAATCTGAGTAATCTTGGCCTTCCCAGTGGAAGTGCTCTCTCAATGTATGCAGGGTTTCCCCAAAAGAGTAGTCTTCAGGGGGGGAGACCAAGGGAATAGACTCCTCAGCATCAGAGTCTTCAAAAGGGGAATAGGCATAATCCTGGTCCTCAGAATGGTCTGAGGTAATAGAAGCCTGGTCTGAGGAAGGGTAGTCTTCCTCCAACCTGGGTCTTTTGTCTGAGGGGGGTTGAGAACCCCTGATGAGAGTAATCAAATCCTCAGCCATTTTAAGCATCTGTTTTTTAGGCATGGGGCCTTGATGTCCTTATCCTTGCATCTTTTGCCTAAAACTGGCGTCGGTGTATCCGATGACATGATATAATTACATTTTTTGCCAAAATAATGAAGGGCGAACTCCGCCCGGTGCTTAATAATGCGCTTGTTAAATCTAGCACAAAAACGGCAGGCCGAGACGTTGTGGTCTGGCCCTAAGCAAGGTATACAGTAAGAGTGAAAATCCTTATGCGGTATTTGCTTCCCACAAGAAATGCAATTATTAACTTTGTCTGACATCTGTCTGAGGCAAGAAAAGTTTCCCCAACGGGGTACTTAGCTTTAAAGAAGACTTAGGCTGAAATACTGTTCGTAAATCTCAGGAGCTGGCCGACCGGCACTTGCGAACAGCTTCTGCTTCGGGCACCGCGCGGCAAGAAAGACTGAAGAAAATGGCGTCGGCTGCCTCTTTTATACCCCTGCCGCACTGACATCAGGGAAGAAGCGACGACAACCGACGCTGGACCTAGACTTTGGAATTCGGCCGACCAAGGACCCGCCTGATGGCAGGATAACCCAAGTGTGATGACTGCAGCTGTATGCACGATGAACATCTATTACTAAAGACAGACAACACTACAGTTATGTGGTACATACACAAGCAAGGGGGCACTTACTCCTACCCCCTCTGCAGACAAGCCATGACCTTGTGGAACACAGCTCTAAACTATCAAGTTCATCTGCAAGCACAATTCCTGACAGGAGAGAAAAACACACACTAGCAGATGACTTAAGCAGAAACATCATGGATCCCCACGAATGGGAATTGAATCCACAAATATTCAGAATGATAACACAGAAATGGTGGAGCCCGGACATAGATCTGTTTGCATCCACAATGAACTGCCAGCTACAGAAATTCTGCACAAGGAGTTACCATCCACAAGCATGGAAAGTGGATGCCCTCTCATTCAGCTGGAAAAACCTACAAGTATACGCTTTCCCACCACTACCTCTCCTGCCAAAGGTACTCATAAAAGCCAGGCAAGAAGAGCCAAAGATGATCCTGATTGCACCAGACTGGCCACGCCAGCACTGGTACCCAATCTTAAAGAACTTAGCACAAGGACCACCCTGGATTTTGCCTCAAATCCCACATCTGCTGACTCAGCACAACAATCAGATACTACACAGCCAGCTAAAGACCTTAAACCTAGCTGCATGGAAGATTCCTTAGTCAAGCAAGCAATGCCGCTCTCCAAAGCTGTTATGGATGTCATTCTGGAGGCCAGAAGGCCTAGTACCAGGAAAGCCTATTTGGATAAATGGAAGAGATTTTGTGCCTGGAACCAATCTCACAGCCTTGACCCTAATGTCCCAAACATTCCTCAGATACTACAATATTTAACTGAGATGCTGGACAAAGGCCTCTCCTTCTCATCCATCAAGATCCATGCCTCTGCCATCTCCGCTCATTACAACACGGATCCACCAATTTTCTCTAATCCTTTGCTAAGACAGTACCTCAGAGGGGCTAAAAACATAAGACCGCCCCGTAGAGCACCTACTCCAACTTTGGACCTCAACTTTGTTTTGGAAAAATTAACTTTACCTCCTTTTGAGCCAGCTAACACAGCAGAATTAAAATATATCTCTTGGAAAACTGCTCTGCTCCTGGCAATAACATCAGCACGAAGAGTTTCAGAATTACAGGCACTAATGGCAGTGGAACCTTTCCTTATTTTCCACCAGGACAGGGTGTCTTTAAGAACTAACCCTACGTTTATGCCAAAGGTGGTATCCAGTGTGGCTCAAAACCAAACTATTAATTTGCCAACTTTTTATCCAAAACCACAGAATAAAGGGGAGAGACTACTGCATTCCTTGGACATTCACAGGCAGTTACACTTCTACTTGGACAAAACCAAAGCTTTCAGGAAATCTGAGCAATTATTGGTAGCATATGCTGCAGGAGCACAGGGAAAAGCCATTTCAAAACTGACTATTTCAAAATGGATAGGGCACTGTATACGTTTCTGCTATACACACTATGGGAAACCTGTACCTAGCAGCATTAGATCTTACTCCACTAGGGCAACAGCCACTTCAACTGCCTACCTCAGAGGAGTACCTACCAAGGATATTTTGGAAGCAGCAACTTGGAGTTCTGTTCATACCTTCACCAAGCATTACCATCTGCTTCTATACTCTAAATCCAGAGCTGGCTTCGCCACTGCAGTGCTGCCGGGCCTTATAGCCACCCCTAATGCCTTATAGAACCAGCCACCCTACTTCAGCTTTGGGATTCTACCCAAGTGTAATGACTGCAGCAGTGTAACACGATGAACATAGTACAGTTTTGTACTTACCATAAATGTATATGATCAAGTGTATACACTGCTGCAGTCCAGGTTACCCTCCCTCCTTTCCCTCTTACTTACTGGTACGTACCTATGTCTTGTACTCTTTACTACCTATGGGGAGTATTTGCTGGTAGCTGAAAGTTGTTTGCCTTTCTCATGTATGTTTTATTAGCAATTTGAATTGCCTACCTATTTGGGGGCACCTGACATCTGGGGCAAAAAAAACTGAAGAAAATGGCGTCGGCTGCATCTTATATACCCCTGCCGCACTGACGTCAGGGAGGAGGCGACAGCAACCGATGCCGGACCAAAACTTTGGAACTCAGGCCGACTGGGGAAGTGCCTGACGGCAGGATAACCCAAGCGTAATGACTGCAGCAGTGTATACACTCTAACATCTACATTTATGGTAGGTACAAAACTGTACTTTACTAGTACATCAAAACACTACCTCCTGTAACAATTACCAAGTCATGATAACTGGGAAAAAATATGTCCCACTACTACAGAAAAGTTATACAAATAAAGTTGATTATAAGAATGCAAGTACACATAATGATAAAAATGGTAATTATATTAGATCCCTTAATATAAGATACAATTATGATTCAAAAGAAATACAGAATATTATAATTAGACATTGGCAGATGTTTTTGAAAATGCCCAATATTTTGGAAGTATTTTCTTAACTACTTATATTTACTTACAAGAGAGGACATAATGTCAAGGAGATTTTAGAAAAAGGTAATGAGTTTATTCAGAATATTGCAAACCCCAGGGTACCTAGAATTGTGGTGGATGTGTACAATATCCTTTTGTATCCAATAGTGATACAATAAGTCCTGTTGCTGGACATATGTTGAAAAGTTACACATTTTAATTGTTTAAGCAGAGGGGTTGTATATCTGGCATCTTGTAATATATGTTTATCATTTTATGTGGGCATAACCAGAAGAGCTCTGAGGAAGAGGATTTATGAGCATTTCAAATATATTAAGAATAAAGTGGAAAATAATGCCTTGTATAAACATTGTTGGAAATGATGGAAAAGTAAGGGGTGACTAATGGGAAAATTATGAGAACATTTTGAGTTATTGTGGCAGTTCAAACTTAATGCCAGTAATTTTCTGGGACTGAATGACTGTTTCCATTGACCTGGTGTTAAAATTAAGATCAGCTACGCTTTCCTGTTCTTTGTTTCCTTAAGTCATTTTGATATATATTTATCTTGAAATATATTTAAATTATTTTACATATATATTTTAATAATTTTACCACTGAGCATTTGTTTAGAAACTGTTTATCGTTGTAATAATGAATTCATTTGTTTATACATTTTTAACTTGATCTTTTGACCTGTTGCACTTTACATAATATTACATATAGGTATAAAATTATACAACAGAGTTTTTAACATTTTTAGAGTGGAAAATAATTGTTACAGACTGGTTTGAATATCAACATTTGAAGAGATATTGTGATAAGTTTGTTTATATGGGAGAAATGATGTAAAAGATTATTGTGGTGATGCACCAATAGGTCGTAGTTGTTGTTATAAGAATTGTAATTAATTTATTTGACTTGTTCTGGTAAAGTCTCTGAGTGGACAAAAGCTCATAGTAATAAAAATATTATTGTGGGCAACATGATTTGTATTTTGGTTACCCCATTGTCATGATTTGGTAATTGTTGTAGGAAGCATTGGTTTGATTAAGTGACCACAGGAACCCATACCTCTCAACTGCAAAGAGAATTTTGCAGAATGCACAGATTTTTGCCTTCTTTCTCTGGTATCAGGGTGAGATGTTGGCAGGCATCCTGTGGCAATTGTTGAACTCTGTAAATCTGAGAATGGGATAAGCTATGAGCAATGGTGCTAGACTTTCTGGGGATGTGACTAGTTGAAAATGACAATTTAATATGTAAATGTAACAACAAAGGTGTGCTCAGAATTGATTGCGGATTTCTGGCAACTCATGAAGGATTGAAGTCACTAAATAACAGACATTTAGACTGCATATTATTCAGAAAATGCATACTAGTACAAAACCTGTGTTAACTTCCTGTATTTATGGCAGCAATATTTAAAATCTGTCCCTGATTTTGGGCTTCTGCTCCCCCATTATTTGTGGTTTTGTCTGGAAGTCTTGTGCTAACAGGATGAAAGGTATGCAAGAACCATAAAATGCCTAACTATAAACACCTTTAAGCAGACTCACTTAAAAGGTTCTTACTCGGTTTACAACCACTTAATAGTGTTCAGCCCCTGGTGTAAATTTGTGTATACCCATATGAGTGTGAAGGCCAGCCTTAAAGGCAGACAAAGTGATACTTATTTGGCTTGTAGTGGTAACTTAGTTCATTGGCCGGGAATGTGTTGAGTTAAGAACCTTTTCCTCAAACGAGTGTTGTTTATTTGTTGGTGTAGGGTTATGTCCCTAGTATGAGTGTTTGTAGAGTCACTTTTTTTTAATTTTAATTGCACTTTTTGTGCCTTGCTGTCTGCTGATCATCAGCCTGTGATATATTGGCATATTCATTCCTGTTAGGGTGAGAGCTGTTCCCAACATGTTTGTTCCGTGTGAGAGCCAGTTTCAGAGCCATTATCCTTGTAGCCATTAGGGCATTTTTATGGAAGCAGCCTTACCCCCACCCATGGCCATGACATGGACTCCACATGACAGAGAAGACACCTATGCCCCTCATTTAGATGTGTGCCTGTTCCGTGATACACCGTTACAAGGGTTAATAACAATGGCTTAGGCCATCCCACCCATGTCCCTCTCTCCTGGGGCCTGTTTTCTGGGAAGTGGCCTGTGCAACTCCCCTCAGCATGTCACCACAGGGGATGGAGCCACCACAACTCTTCCTCCCTCTCACCCTCCTTGGTGAGCTCACCAATGCATATCATGCATATCCCACCCACCCGTCCCTGACTGTTCTAGCATTGTAGCCACTGTTCCATTGTGAGTCCTCTAGGTCAGAGCTATATCCTTTTGCATCACAGTGCCAAGGGGAAAATACAGACACGTATGCACACACACACACACACACACACACACACACACACACACACACACACACACACACACACACACACACACACACATATGTTTGTTTGTCTTTTCGGCTTTTCCCGGTTAGGGGTTGCCACAGCGGAACTCCGGTCCGCTAATGATTGGCACTAGATTTTTATGGTGCTGAGTTGCCAGCCCGACCCCCAACCTTCAGCAAAGGCACGCCCATTCACACATGTCTTTCTCACTTAAGTTTACATGTCCTCCATGTGTTTGCATGTTTTTTTCTACCGGTTCTCCGGTTACCTACCATATTCCAAAGACATGAAGAAAGTGGATTGGATACTATAAATTGGACATAGTTGTGAGTGTGTGTACATGTGTGAGGTAAAGAATAGCAACCACGACAGGGATAACTACCTGGCAGTGTGAAAAATGGGATTCTATATAAGATTTTTTTTTGTTTCTAATGACTGTAGTAGTTACCAGTAACAAGTGTCAAAACAACTTTAGGCAGGCATTTTTCTGTGTTTTAGCTACATTAATATTTATGGATGAATAAGCTGCAATGTGGTGGATGAGGTAATGTACACGCAGGTTTAAAGAGGTTGGTTCAGGTTGTGCCTGAAAATGGTCTTCAAACCTTTGCTGTTACCCAGTTAACAAATGTAATACATATAAACATGCATAAATCAATAAGGAAGTGAATTACTGAACTGATTAGTTGATTGAGCAGTCATTTAAGTCATTCTGTAGTTCTTTGATGACAATGTTAAATGCTGAAGTCATGAAAGAAATGTTGTAATTTGCACTTTAAAAACATTAAAAACAGCCTGATGTTAATGAATGTAAGCTTGGTAAATATCTGTTTTATTTATTTATTTAGTTATGTGCAATTTTATGAAGAGTGTATTTTCTACAGTTGAATACAGTGAACTGAAGGAAATGCTTGTTCTTATTCTAGCTTACTGAAATTATTATTAATGAAGTAATTACTGGAGTTGATGGCACAGATATTAAATGCGGGGTAATTGGAGAGATCGGCTGCTCATGGCCTTTGACTGAGAGTGAGAAAAAGGTTCTTCAGGCAGCAGCTCATGCACAGACGCAGCTTGGCTGTCCATTGATCATCCATCCTGGCAGAAACCCAGATGCTCCAGGCCAAATTGTTCGACTGCTTCAGGAAGCAGGGGCTGATATTAGAAAGACTGTCATGTCTCATCTTGATAGGTAAGAGAAACTCTCATACCAGTTTAAATGATTTCTTCCATGGTTAAGTTTGAGTACTCAAAACTTCAGTGTACATTAAAGTGCTGATGCAGTATCTACGTGGTATGCTACATCCCTACACAGTTTCTCATCATGGCTTGAGGTAAGAAATGATCACCTTTGATAGCTGTGAAATAAGTCTAAAATAACAGTGAGATAACACTGCTGTGAGCTTAGATGGAAAAATGCATAGTCATAAACCAGATTTTGTTGAAAACACAGTATTTTGATCATTTGTAGAATGAAGCTGTGCAGTCTTTTATTATGCCACCGTAGTTCACAAAACAAACACCTAACCAAAAATAATTTGACTTTTTTTTTCAAATTCAGATTTTTTTTCCCTGTCTTTTAAACAAAGAAGCATTTGAAAATGGGATAATACTTTTTAATAGACTGCTGAATACTCCCTTATAAAAGTCTAAATTTGAAAGATAACATATGAGATTAGTAAGACATGCCAAAGTAATAACATGGTCTTCATTGCCACCCCAAGTGAAGAAATTTCTGGAAAACCATTAGATTACCTAAGGCATCCCATAATTGATTTATTAAGGGTAATAGCCAACCACTGTTATATTAAAAAAAAAAAAAGAACAATTAAAATAATTACTTAAACTGTAAATTTCTACTCTGCATTACCAATTCAAATTATTTAGTGTCAGAAATTTTTGAAAATGTATAAGCATTTTAAATCAATGTTATACCCCTCATATCAAACCTGCACTGTTTGTATGACTAGAATGAAGCTGCTAAATGAACACTGTTTACAGACTGCTATAAAATACATAATATTGAAGAAAAACATAAAATAAGTCCAACGTGTAAAATAGCATTAATACATAAAAAAAATTGTGAGAACTATTCATGTAACACATTCTTTGCCTCTTTCCATTTCCTAAAGATTTTCTTAAATTTCACAGTGAGTTTGGGATTGTTACTCGTCTCTCGCTAACATAGATGACAAGCAGGTGGGTTATTTTGTTTATTTTTATTTTTTATTTAACATTTGTTTATCGGGAAAGTCCGACTTGGAATGAAGCCAGTTTTCAGCAGAGGCCCAGGGAGAAGTGCTCCAGATTCATGTCTTTGTAATTAGATGCTTTAATACACAGAAACACATCAGGATGGATAGCAGCATCATAAAATATAAACAAACATGTGCATACATACATGCTTACATCTCAACACCTTACTAGAAAATGGCAGTCAGACTTGCATTTGCTCAGTATTTCTACACTTGTGCAAGCCCTTGGATAGCTTTGTAAAGGTACATACACACACACTGATCTAAATCCTCCCTCTTAAAAAGATTGCCCTTGGTAAAAAACAACACTGGAGTTAGACATGCATTATTATAGACATTAGAAACAAACACAATGTTCATGTCCAAGTTGCTGTTTATCTGTTACATGGCCTGGAGGTACAACTGGCTCTTGTAACATAACAGTCTGGACTAAATTTAACAACAGGGACAGTCTACGGTGAACAACTCATATTAGGAACTTCTGGATTTATCACAGGAATGAGACTATTCTCTGTAACGTCCTCTGGAATTGGAACACTGGACAACTCTGAGATCACAGGCAATGTGCTGTGGTATAGGCTCAGACACTGGTCTCAAATGTTTCCGATTCCACCTAAACTTTGCTCCTTGTGATTCCACAATGTACGATCTCAGCTCTGGGCAAATATTCTTCACATCACCAATCCGATCATAACCTTTGGATGTTTGCATCCTTTCCACTTCTCCATCTTGTAATGGATTGAGCAGTTTGCTGTTCGTATCATAGTAGGACTTCTGGGTTAAATGCTTCTTCAGCAGATTGGCTTTCACTGATCTGTTGTTCTTGACACATGGAACCAACAATTGACTACTGATTAGTACTATAGTTCTGGTTTGTCTCAACAGAGGTCTGTGAGCAGATGAACCAAGATGTTTGTCACTTGGAATGCTTCTGAGATTCAAAAGATTTAGGAAGACATCACTACTATCTTGTTTTGACTTCTCTTTGAACTGCATGTTCTCCCAAACAATTTGTCTGTGGATATTCTGGGCTACTCATGACATGAGTAAAGTCCCATTCTTCAGCAAATCTTTTGAACTGTTGGCTTGTAAACTGCGTGCCATTGTCAGAAATAACGTTGTGTAGACTACCATGGACTGCAAAATGATGCTTCATCTTAGTAATGATAGTACTGGATGCTAGGTTAGGAAGTAGTTCAGTTTTGAACCAATTGGAGTAAGACTCTACTAACACCCAGTAATGTTGACCATTCCATTTGAAAATGTCGGTGGCTACTGTCGACCAAGGTGGTTCAGGAATCTGGTTTAGATTAAGTGATTCCTTCTGTTGATGTGGATTAGTAGTATTACATATGGAACAAGATAAATGTGCTGTCTCAATGTCTTGCGACATAGAAGGCCAAAATACCAGTCCTCTCGCCTTTCTTTTAGAAGAGTTGATTCCTGGGTGACCATGATGCAAGATAGTAATGTACTGTTGTTGCAAGAACTTGGAACAATTACTTTCGGACCTTTCATAATGATACTTTTGTCAGACAAAATCTCATCTCTGTATGGAAAATAAGACTGCACTTCTTGAGATAAACTACATTGCTTTGACATCCATCCTTGATTGATAAAAGTCGTTGAGCCTTTGTAAAACTGGATCTGTGGCTGTGTGATTTCTTAGTTCATCAAAACATGTGGAAGAAAAATTTCTCACTTCCATGACTTCAAAATTGAGGTTTTCAGTCTCATGCTGTTCTCTGGTGCATCTGGGCAATCTGGACAATGTATCAGCAAGATAAAGAAGTTTGCCTTTCTTGTAGACGAGTAAAATTATACTTTTGTAATCTAAGCATCATACGTTGCAATCTGGCTAGAGCTGAATGCATAGGCTTTCTCAAGATAGTAACTAGAGTTTGGTGGTCTGTTTCGATCTGCATAGGTCTACCATAAACGTAATCATGGAACTTCAAATATAAAAACACAACTGCCAAAAGCTCTTTCTCTATCTGAGCATACTGCATTTCAGTTTGGTTATGAGTTCTCAATGCATAGGCAACAGGTTGGCCCTTTTGTAGAATGACTGTACTAAGACCAAATTTTGAAGCGTCACATGAAAGAGTAACTGGCTTGTGAACATCATAGTATCTGAGAGTTGGTGGAGTAGCAATTATCTGTTTCAGGACATCAAATGTTGTTTGGTGTTACTCTAACAAAGACCAGGATACATCTTTATGTGTCAGCTCTCTGTGCGGTGCTGATATTTGACTCAAGTCTGGTATGAACTTGCTTAAGTAGTTAACCTTGCCAAGAAAATGTTGGAGGGCTTGAATATTGTCTGGAGCTGGCATTTTGACAATGACTGTTTGCATAGAAGGGTCTGGTCGTAGGCCTGAACTAATAAATAAATGACCAACATAAGTAACCTCTTGTAGCCTGAATTTGGATGTGTGTGGATTGAGCTTAAGATTCACTTGAGATGCCTTTTTCAGAACTTTTCTGAGGTTTCTTGTCATGCTTAGCTTCACCATTACCTCTTACTGGTATGTAATCTACTATAATAGCACAAGGATACCCAAACAAAAATTGTACCATTGCACACTGAAAGACTTTACTGGGAGAATTTATCCCAAATGACCTTCTCAAAATTCTGTACCTGCCAAACGAAGTACAAAATGTAGTGAGCAATGATGATGTCTTTTCTTGGCTGAATTTGCTTAAATTAACTCTTTACATCTATGACAGAAAAAACAGTGGCATTAGGCATAAGTGCTGCGACTTCTTCGACTATGTGCATTGCATGATGAGGTCGTTTTAGTGCTTTGTTCAAATCTCATGGATCAGTACATACTTTGATGTTCTCTGAGCTTTTCTTATGAGCTACCACCATAGAAGACGCCCAGTCAGTTGGATCTGCAGCTGAACAAATCACACCTTGTTGCACCATTTTATCTAGCTTGGCTTTGACTCTGTCCTGCATGGCTATTAGAGCTTTATGTGCTGGTCTAACAACTGGCCTGACCTGAAAGTCTAACTTCATGGATTACACAACTGGAGGCTTCCCTTGTTTGTCTTCGAAGAGATCAGCGTAGGTAGAAAAATGTACTGGGCAAAATTAGATTAGTGGTGTTTCAAGCTAACTTGATGAACTTCCTTAAATGAAACCAGTCCCAGTTTCAAATTGTCTTTGAGCCCTAATAATGACTGGATGTGCCTCCTGACCATAGAAAATAACGAGTCCTAGCTTCTCCCAGCAGAGTAGCAGGAAAGCACTACTGAGCCTTCAGTTTGAATTTCTTCACCTCCATAAACAACAAGCTTTGCACACCTTGCCAGATCAAGCCTTTCACCATGACACACACTAGCAAATGTTTCTGCTGACATAACATTGGACTTGGAACCTGTGTCAACTTTGAGCTCTACAGGTTTGCCATTTATCTGAACAGTAAAAAATACTTTGTTCTTTGCCCTTAAATCTACTGCATTGACTTTTCATAAAGCACTGACGCACCATCAACGTAAAGAGTAGGGTTCCAGCTCTCTAATTGATCAACTTGTTTCTTAAAATGTTCCCTTTTAATAAAAAAGAATATGGGTCTTATGATTTAAAAAAAAAATCTTTTGAAGTGATTCAATTTATTGCATTTGTGGCATTGTTGACCAAAAACTAAACATTTTTCCCTTTCAGGTTCATGATTTCTACCACAATTACGACAGCTGGCTATGAAACTGGGTTGGGGCCCGTGCTTTGAGTTTGCTGACTCACTCTTACACTTCACTGAGACTGTGCAAACTCTGGAATTTGCTGGAAAACTCTGGGGTTTACCAATGGGTTCTGCAGGGGCTAGAGTTGCTGTCATGTGTTTGGGCCTGTTTCGTTCAACCACCTGCTGCATACTATCAACATGAGCTTTGTCACTGTGCCTTCTAGAGCTATGCTCATTTTTAAGCATATTTGTGTGCTTTTCTGTGAGCTCATATATCTGACAAATCTCAATGGTTTTATTCAAAGTTAAATCACTGACATGAAGCAAAGTCTTTCTCACAACATCATCTTTAACACCACACACAAGTCTGTCCTTTATCAACTCATCCCTTAAATCACCAAATCTGCACGTTTTAGCTTTGTTTCTCAAGTCAGTTGTATGTGTTACAAAAGTTTCACCAGGCTTTTGATCTCTTGTGTAAAATAAGTGCCTCTGCATTGTAACATTTGTCTGGAGGTTACACATTTCTCTGAATTTATGTTTTAAGCACTCGGGGTCCTCCCTTGACTCAGTCTGTACAACAATATGATGTTATTTCCCTCTCTCCTGCATAGACAGCAGGTGCATACACAAATGCATGCATCCTTTCATTGGCTTCTGACCCAGCTAAATTAAGCAGAATAAATGCCTTTGTATGGTCATCTTTATCCGAAAATGCAGCCTGTATGAAAATGTCGGACTCTAGCTCAAACACTCTCTAGCTCTCTGCAGTATTATTGTCAAACACAAGTGTACTGGGTTTTTGAAATCCATCTGCCATGCCCAAAAAGTATCTACAAACTCACTGAAAATATGCCCCTTGTAATCATGTATGACCAAACTGTTCTGTGAGCTTGTAAAAACATTCAAATGCACAATAAACTCATAGACACACTGTACTTTGCAAAATATGATCTGTAATGGCTGTATTTTGCAAAATAACTTTACTGTAATACTGCACAAACATGCAAACACTTTATACACTTCTGATAACTTGGATATCTTTAATATGAAAAATATGTGCTTAGCAAAAATGCAGTTGCTTCTTATTTTATTTGTTTTATGCAATTCGGACTTTATTTCAAACATTTTCCGTAGTAATTCAAATATTTTTATCAATATTGGATATATTGGTTTATTCAAATATCATTTAAAACATTCTGTATGCCTTATTCCATATTTTGCAAATAGTTTTGAGCAAGTTTTAACACCTGAAATTAATTTCTGACCTGTTTTGTGAATTATGCATGCAGTAGGGATGATTCACTCCTCTGTATTCCTCCACTGCCAGCCGGGTGCCTCTTGGACTTAAGTGGAAGAAACTGGAACTCTTTCTGGCAATGAATAATTTTGGCCATTCTTTTAACCTCATGTCCTTTTAGACAGGCCGCTTCTGACACCATGTTGCTCGTCCCTCTCTAACATAGACAAGGAGGTGGGGTATTTTGTTTAGATGCTTTAATATATAGAAATGCAACAGGATGGATAGCAGCATAATAAAATATAAATGAACTGGTTAACAGACAGACCTTACATACATACATGCTTACATCTCAACAGCTTACTATAAAATGGCAGTCAGACTTGCACATGCTCAGTATTTATATACTTGTGGAAGCCCTTGGATAGCTTCTTAAAGGTACATAGACACACATTGATCTAGAGGGATATTACAAAAATCTTATATATTTCAAAACTACTTAAAACATAATTTGAAAAGATAAATGGTTGAGACATAATGTTTCACATTTACAGAAGCAATTAAGATGAGTATTGGCATTAAATTTTAAATAACCCACTCAGCTCACCACAAAATAAATGTTTGCATGAATAACCAAAATGGATTTTAATTATATGATTAATATAATAACATTTTAATATCAAATTAAAAATATCCAAAGAAGACAGACTTGTCACAAATATTCAAAATATTAGCCTGTTTATACATAGAGAACTTGCAAAATCCATATAGAGAAAAAAGGCTAATTTTGCTGCTGTGAAATATACATTGTGGCAATGTATGAATTATATACGCTATAACTTGGGAATAGTCAGTCATTTGTTTGTGATTTTTCAAGTTAACTTCTTTATGCAGATTTGCAGTATAGTTCTGCTAAATGAAGACTGAAGTCCTTGTAGAACCTTGATAAAAACTGTATATGTTTTTGAAACGAGTATGGAATGGTGGGAGATTTTCACAACAGCTTATATATTATTTGCTTTTATAATAAAAGGATGGATTTGTAAAATATCCCCCGGATTTATGAAGCACTGCATTGCGTGCAGGATTAGTCTAAGAGCTATTTTCGGCAATGTGGCCGATGTGCAATCCAGGAACGAGCTCCCGGGACGTGCACGTGAGCTCTTAGACTAATCCTGCACGGACCGAGCTCCTCTAAACAAATTAACCTCCCTTGCAGGTGAAAGTAATTTGCGATCCAGGAAGCTGGCAGCTGTCCGTGCAGGACGAGTGCTGTGTGCAGAAATGTACTCTGTTAGTAACCGAGTACATTTCTGCAAACTACAAAATGGAGGCATGACAGCCTCAAATAAAGTGTGCATATGATGTGTAACCCATGCCCAATGGCCATAAAATTGGCTATTGGCATGAAAAACAGTGTAAAAATGAAATATTTAAATTTTTTTTTTGGCTGATATCGGCCGTTTAAACAAAGGGCAGCGGCGCGCAAATGGGATCAAGCTAAAAATTAAAAACCTAATACAACCATTAAGAAGAAAATCATTATTTTGTCATAATAGTCAATGGCAGGCAGAATACAACATGGCCAGTGCAGTCTGGTTGATAAGGGGGAAGGCTGAGTGTGGGACATATAACTAAGGATTAGCAGGCAATCCTATGCAAATGAGGGAAATGATAGAGAATCCCAGATTCCATGTCAGTGCAAGCCTGCACCCAAGAGTGTAGGACTAGGAAAACCATGAGTGTAAGTCCTAGACATAGCTGACATCAGAAGGGGGTGTGTCAGGCATGCTGTAAGCTAACTGGAGCACTGTGGCTTGTGTTTGCCGTTAGCTAAGCTAAGGCAGGGGGTGTGTCTAGGGCTGCCCTATGTTACACCAAGAAAATCATGGTGTACACAGGTAGAACAAGCCAAAATCCTGTAAAACCTGCTAACAGCGTGTATGCATGTTTGCGCTGCACACACCAGGTGTAAAAAAAAAAAAACAGGAAATGGCTCCGTTCACATCTGAGCACTGTGTTTGCGCGGCGCACCCCCAGGCTTAAACAGGAAGGCAATAGGAAGGGAAAACATCAGTAGGAAGGTAACCAAGGAGAACTAACACAGCTGGCAGGTGAAATTATCAGAATCAGCCAATTACACATGCTGCAACCCAGCCCAGGCCACCACTATAAACTATGCAAACACATTTCCCCCTTGTTTTTCCCAAAAACTCTGTACCACCGGTGTATACAAACAGGGACATTTTACAAAACGAAAGCAAAACAAAAAATGTTACGGGCTGCTTTTGCTATCCTAAGCCAGCATGTGCAAGAGGCTGAGGGTGGTGAGGATGTGAATGCTGCCGACCAACCCACAGTGAGGAGACTGAGATGAGTGTACAGACCCAGCGTAACCTACCAAGGGCTACATGAGCTGGAGATAGTGGAGCACTATAGGGTGGACAGGGACCTCCTCCAGAAAATTGTTGAGCTGTGCCGACCACGCCTCACACACACAACTAACAGAGGTGAACCCATCCCAGTGGATACCAAGGTATGTGTAGGTCTAAGAATACTAGCTACAGGTACCTTCCAAAGGCCAACTAAGGATATGATGGGGATTTCACGCATCAGCATCCAGGGTACTCCACCATTTCCTGGATGCCATGTCAGCACATGTCGGTGAGCATGTATATATCCCCAGCATCCGTGAGGCGTTGGCCAGCAATATGCTTTTCTTCCACCAAATAGCAGAATACCCTGAGGTAGTGGGTGCAATAAACTGCATGCAT
This sequence comes from Protopterus annectens, assembly GCF_019279795.1. Classification (NCBI taxonomy): domain Eukaryota; kingdom Metazoa; phylum Chordata; order Ceratodontiformes; family Protopteridae; genus Protopterus; species Protopterus annectens. Next base: position 1,462,647,655 of record NC_056732.1, read on the forward strand.
ATATGCATCAAAGTACCACCCAGTGAGCGGGGTAGGATCTACATCAACCACAAGGGCTTCCCCTCCATCAACTGCCAGGTCATGTGCGATGCCCAGGGCATAATAATAAATGTGTGTGCTGGCTGCCCTGGAAGCTATCACGATTCCCACATCTGGCATTTGATGCAGCTGTACCAGAGATTTGCTAATGGGGACATCCCACACGGTCACCTAGTGGGGGATGGTGGATATGCACTGGAGCCGTGGCTGATGACACCCATCAGAAATGCACACACACCCAAACAAGAACTCCATAATGAGGCACACGCACAAACAAGAATCATAATAGAGCGTGTGTTTGGGATGCTCAAGTCACGGTGGTTCCTGGACACTTCTGGTGGAGCCTTGCAGTACTCACCAACTACATGTACCCAAATTGTCCTTGTGTGTGCCATGCTACACAGTATGATCCTGCGGAAGCAGCTGCAGCAGGAACAGCATTGGGCAGGGCCACACAGCCCCCCACCATTGCCAAGGCCTGCACAGGCACAGAGTGACTCAGAGGAGGAGCAACCTGAGCCTGCCCCAGTAGGCAGAAGGATGCATGCCCAGTATGCCCTGGCCTTGGCAAAAAGGCAACGCATAGCACATGCACTAACACGGTAAGGACTCAGGGAATGACACTTCTCTCTGACTTGCACATACAGTACAAGGGATGCAAAACATGACACTACCTGTGCTCAACCGTGTATAGGGAGTGTACTATGTGCATCCGACATAGGCAGCTCTGCAGCACCACCATCAATACTGGGACACCCACAAGGTAAGTGACTCACACATGCTAGTCGGTGGGGGGGGGTCACATACCCATAACAGTCACAGCCAGCAGGACAGGTGTAGACAAACACAAACAAATGCTGTACTATGGCCTTTGAATGAGGCCTATAAGTAACCCCCCCCAGGCCTACACAGACAGACTACAGCAGGCCAGGCAGTTGGATGTCGGTTGTGAAGGCTAGGAAGTCAGAAACTAATATGTAGGTAATTAAAAGCTAATATCTGTAGTACACTGGTATGCCTCTAGCCAGCACGATAGGTAAGACTACAGACTGAAATGGAGGACCCGACATACCAGTACAGTCCTAGCAAATGTGTACAAGTGTCAGATGTGGCCCCCCCATCTTACATAGACTTATAGTAACAGTCAGGTGTGCCCCCCCCCCACTCCTGTGTAGAAATATAGAAATAGTCAGGTGTGCCCCCTCCATCCTACATACAAATATTGTAACAGTCAGGTGTGGCTCCCCCAAACCTGTGTAGAAATGTAAAAAGTCAGGTGTCCCCCCCCCCCCCCAGCTATGCAGAAATGTAGCAACAGTCAATGCCACCTGCCAGATGGATACCCTGCAGACATGTCATGCTACCCGTCGGTGTACAACACAAAGGTCAGCACAGCACTACAAACTACCTACACTTGATCCACACATGCAATACAGATGGCCATACTGGGCATGCTCACACGCTTAGAGAAATGAAGGCAATGTCAGTCAACAACATACTGGAAGGTCATACTGGGCATGCTCACACACCTAAACATATGAAGGCCATGACTGCAAACACCAGTGGACCAGACATATCTGGCAGTTGCAGTTGTTAGTGCAGACACTTGTCAGTATGCACTACTCATGCCTTGCACACACAGTGGATAGGAATACAGACAAATCTGTCAGGACAACACACTAAAATAAGCCAAAGGTAGATGTACATAGATGTGTGGAAGAGGGTCACTGTGACAAGGAGCCATCCAGGCCTGTCCCACCCAGCACACAGCCAAAGGGTCCCAAACACGAGGCGCAGATGTCACCCACTGCAGATACTAGCCACCAGTATCTGTCAGCATTACAGACTATGTGGTGTATGTGCCAGCTGTGCTACGACTGTACAAGGAAGTAGTCATCTAGTAGCTGTATACACATACCTGTGACGTATGACCCCATGTGTGCTTGCATGTGGCGTGTCAACCCCTAGGTGAATGGGTTATGGCCCATGAGCTCACTGCCCTCCCCATAGTGCTACTGTGACAAGCCTGCTGAGGTCCTCCAATGTGTAATACACCTTTGGGAGAGCTGTAGCCCAGTAATCTCCGTAGCGTGTTCTGTAAATACGTACTGCTGTAGTGTGATAAAGTAGTTAGGTAGGTGTTCTAACCCCAAACCTGGCAACTGTGTGTGTGTATGTGTCAGTCTGTCTCTGACTGAGTAGAGAACAATGCTTTTTAGAATACTCACACTCCTTACAAGTCACATACTCAACTTTGGCAAGGCTGCTGATGTCACCCACCTAGAAATACACCTCTGGGAAGGTTGTAGCCCAGTAATCTTCATAGCGCATCCTGTAACTGCATACTGCTGTAGTGTGATAAAGTAGGTAGGCAGGTGTTCTAACCCCAGACTTGATAACTGTGTGTCTGTGTGTGACTGAGTAAAGAACAATGCTTTTTAGGGTACTCACACCCCTTACAATTTATATATACAACTTTGGCAAGGCTGCTGATGTCACCCACCTAGAAATACACCTCTGGGGACATTTTAGCCCAGTAATCTCTGTAGCGCGTCCGGTAACTGCGTACTGCTGGAGTGTGATTTAGAACTATGGTAGGGTTCCATCCCCAACCATGGCAGTTCTGGATGTTTTGTGTGCGTTTCAATGTCTATGTACAGAGCAATGCATTATAGGCTAGTCACATGCAGTTCATTTGAAATGCCCTACTTTGGCAATCCTGCTGATGTCATCCCTTGTGAAATACATCTTTGGGGAGGGAGTTCTCTAGTAATCCCCATGGTGTGTCCTATAACAACTCCATGCTGTAGTGTGATATAGACCTCAGTCATGGGTTCTATACCCACACATGCCGGTTGTGGATGTTTTGTGTGTGTCTCACTGTCTGTGTATTGAGCAATGTATTTTAGGCTGCTCACTCGCAGTACATTTGAAATGCCCTACTTTGGTAATCCTGCTGATGTCATTCATTGTGAAATAGACCTTTGGGGAAGGAGTACTCCAGTAATGTCTGTGGCGCGTACTATAACTGCGTAGTGCTGTAGTGTAATAAACTAGTTAGGTAGGAGTTGTACTCCCACACATGACAGGTGTGTGTGTGTGTGTGTGTGTGTTAGTAACTTGTATCCTGTATAGAGGAGGTTGTGAGTGTGTGTGACACCTGTGGCCAATATGGAGCGGAGTTTGCTTATTTCTTAAATAGTGGCCCTACGATATATCACAGTGACAACCGTACTGGGATAACAGATGTTACATAGGTGAGGCAGTGGTGCAAAGCCATGCCCATACATATGACATCAAGGCCAGACAATCACAGTTAGCAACCCCAGTATTACCCACAGCACACTCAAAACCCATGTCTCAGACACACACGTGCCTAGGCAACAGCCAATATGTGGGTACTACACTGCATATTGGCCACCAGTAGTAACTATGAATTGATAGCAGTGGGCTACAGAGGGCATGTCACCCTGCCCAGTTGCCCACTGGACACCTGCACCACCTGTGGTGCCATCATGTGACCCAAAACGGACATACCATGCCTGACAGCATGCCCTGTATGGACAGATGCCACTGACACCAGGGAATGCTGTTAGCATGCTATCAATGTAGGTGCAGGGAAAACCTGCTGCCCGTTATCAGTACCTGCCACAGGTGGGCAAGACTGGCACATCTGATGATAATCTGTGTTCACAACATGGGCCAGGCACCCCACATACAGTTCCACATGTCACTGTACATGCATGTGGGAGGTGTGCACATCCAAGACACCATCCATGTCATGGAGTAAGGAGCACATACATGGCAGGGGATGCACAGCAATGGCCACACACAATAGCCAGCCAGGTGACTGGATAGGGGCATACAGTACCCACCTGTGTGGGCAAATGCATAAAAGACAGCCCTGAGCCACAGTGCAGACCATTGTCATGTGGCCTGATGCCAAGGTATACCCATCAACTACCCTTGTATAGCCTGCTGGCACAGTTGACCACCACACACCCATGCAGACATGCACCCATGTATGCCAGTACTGGCACCCAGTGTGTTAGCGTGTGTGTTGTAGGTGCGTATGTCCACATCCACACTCAATACAACCCCCCTGGGCATACTGAAGCATGCTGTCTGATGTCTGACACCTCCTCATAATCTTTGCCCATACAACCTCCATATGACCTGTGTGGTGCATGTGATGCCTGCATATTGATGTGTTGTGGCAATCCCACTAGTGATGAGTTGTACTCCTGGCCCTGTCAAGTGTGTCAATGTGTGTGCGTCTCTGTGAGGATGTGGCTGTGTTGACGCTGGCACATGTTCATGCGGACAGGCATGTGTACTTCACCTACCGTATATCTACTATATCCCTGTTGCAGATGTCACTCGCCATCACATATATGTTCTGAGTGCTCCACAGCAAGTAACTCATGTGGCACATCCAATAACTGCATCAAACCGTGATAGCACTACATAGTTGTCAGGGGTCTGATACCCTGTGCTGGTAGGTGTGTGACACAAACATGCTTCAGTTTTACTCTCCCACCCCTTCCTGACATGTATTCGCCTCTGTCTGCCTCTCCCACTCCCTCTCTGGTTGATGTGGAGACCCACACCTGCTTTGCTTAGGCAGCAGCATGTGTATTTTAAGTGATGCTCATAATCAGCTGATGGCCTCTGCATGAATTGCAGCCCTGTCCTAGCTGATTGCATGTGGAACAGCTGTGGTAACAGTCCCATAGCCAATTGCATGGAAACACACTCCAATATCTAGGAATATCATGGTGGTGTTGGCCCTTTTCATTCACTGTGAGCAGGAACTAGATCTATTGTTTGGCAAACAGCATCTCAGATGGATTGGGGATTTACCTCTAACAACATACACTGTGAAAAGAGGGCAACAAACAGGAGGGGGATGTGCCTGACCTGACTATAGACTGTAAGTGCTGCTGTACTGCATTTGGAGTAATGTTGGTTTAACAGTGTTTGTCTGGATAAACACTGCCATGTCAGTTGTGAGGAATCCCCATCTGCAGGGTCATCTGCAGACTGGGCAGTGTTGTGCCTTTGGTTTCATGTGTGAGCCATGGAGCATCTATCTTTGGAATGTAGAAGGTAGTGAGAGGATTGCAGTCTGTAGATGGTGAAGGCCGTGACAGTTACTGACTTCATATCCCTCATAGGACATATGTTACAACAAACCGCTTTACAATGGTAAATGTATGGGGTTATCACAGCAACATGTCTATATTGGCCCTGTGTATGTGCGGTCAGCCACACCTCTGTCAACCTTTGTACATATGTTGTGCATGAAGTGGTGCATATGTGCTGTACACCATAAATAGTGTCATCTTATCTGTGTGTGTGTATGTGTATACATACTAGTATACCTTGGAATGCAGTCTGTCTGCATAGCTCACTACTGTGGGCCTATCCTCTTGCTGGACAGAGGTATGTCTATCGTGTTGTACGTCCACCACACAGGTCCTGTGGCAGATATTACACTGGCAGTGTGTGTGTTGAGTGCTATCAGTACATGGCTACATCCATTGCTGTTTCTAACCTCAATTCCCTGACTAAGGGTATGTTGCAGACTATCCTGTAACACCAGCAACTTGCTTAGTGTATGGCAACAGTGTTCCACATATGTGCCTGTGTTCCAGCCTCTGTCCTCCATCTAGATATCAAGCTTTACACACATGTCATGCTGTTGGGGGTTGTTCCGTAGTGGGCTCTGAGTATATCACACTGACATTGCTGCCATTAGTCCACTGCTGTTGTATCCCCCACATATACAGTGGGGCTGGGGCCATATATGTGTGGGCATCACCTACACAATACATGTGTGCCCTTATGCACTCCAGAGGCCAGTGTATGTAACAGTGGTATATGGCCCTGTATTATTGAGTCTAGGTGGGGAGCACCATAAATGACCTAGGCTGTTACAAAATGTGGGGGTATCAGGGGTGAGCTGCCCTAACGTATCTGCATATATAGTACCATATACTTAACCTATATTTACATTACTTACATGAATTGGGGTACTGCAAGCCTACTGCCTCCTGCCATACAGACTGTTCTGTTTGTCTGTGTGCTCGTGATGGTGTCAGTCGTGCCTTATGTAACAGTGACAACCCATGTGATCACATAACATCTTTACCACCTACTGAGTTTGTACAGAGTGTAGATAGAGGCTGCTGAACTACACACCTGCAGAACATACTGTTGATTGTTTGGTATCATGTGGCCCAGTCTGTGTTCACTATTGTACAATTTGAAGGGCTTAGCCTGGGCAGTGTAACTGTTTCACAGTTGCAGTACTCTGTTTTTATATGGTTGTCAGTGTCTGAACAGCTATATGACATGGCATATAGAAAGTACAGTTGTGTACCTACCATAAATGTAGATGTTCAAGTGTATTCACTGTTGCAGTCATTACAATTGGGTTATCCTGCTGGCAGGCTACCCGCAGTTGGCCCGAATTCCAAAGTCTAGGTCCGGCGTTGGTTGCTGTCGCCTCCTCCCTGACGTCAGTGTGCCAGGGGTATAAAAGATGCAGCCAACGCCATTTTCTTCAGTTTTTCTTGCCCTAGATGTCAGGTGCCCCCAAAAGGGTAGGCTAAAAATATGTCAATAAAGCATGCATGCACCAAGTAACAAGTTTCCTTCATCTACAAGCAAATACACCACATAGGTTGTATAGAATAGAGAAGTACAGATAAGGTCCAGCATAGATAAGGGGGATGGTGGGTGGGTAACCTGGACTGCAACAGTGAATACACTCTAACATCTACATTTATGGTAGGCACACAGTTGTACTATGTTCATCGTGTTTCACTGTTGCAGTCATTACAATTGGGTTGAATCCCAAAGCTAAGGTTGGGAGGCTGGAACTAGAATTAGGAGCGCCTATGAGGCCCTTCAGTACTGCAGTGGCAAAGCCTGCCCTGGATTTGGAGTAGAGTTGTAAGTGGTAGTGCTTTATAAAAGTGTGCATTGAACGCCAGGTTGCAGCTTCTAGAATGTCTTTGGTTGTCACTCCTCTGAGGAAGGCTGCTGAAGTGGCTGCTGCTCTTGTTGAATGTGGCCTAATGCCCTTAGGCACTGATTTGCCATGTTGAGAATAGCATAAACAAATGCAGTGACCTATCCACTTTGAAATAGTCTGCTTTGAGATGGCCTTTCCTTGTGATCCTGCAGCATATGCTACCAGTAATTGCTCAGTCTTTCTGAAAGCTTTGGTTCTGTCCAAGTAGAAGCGCAGCTGTCTGTGTATGTCCAAAGAATGTAGAAGTTTCTTACCCTTATTCTGTGGGTTTAGATAAAAGGTAGGCAAATGAATAGTTTGGTTTAGGGCCACACTGGACACTACCTTAGGCATAAATGTGGGGTTTGTCCTTAGAGAAAACCTATCTGGATGGAAAATGATAAAAGGTTCCACAGCCATGAGTGCCTGTAGCTCTGAGACTCATCTTGCAGAGGTTATTGCTAGGAGCAGAGCTGTTTTCCATGATAATTTTATATCAGCTGTAGCGGCTGGCTCAAAAGGAGGCAGAGTGAGTTTTTCCAAGACATAATTGAGGTCCCATGTGGGTATTGGTGATCTCTTTGGAGGCTGTAAGTTTTTGGCTCCTCTGAGGTACTGCCTTAATAAAGGATGAGAAAAAATAGGTGGCTCTGTATTGTAATGAGCTGAAATGGCAGAGGCATGAATCTTAATTGATGAAAAGGATAGTCCTTTGTCCAGCATATCAGTTAAGTATTGCAAAATCTGAGGGATATTTGGTACAGTCATGTCAATTCCTTGTGCCTGGTTCCAAGCACAGAATCTCTTCCATTTTTCTGCATAAGATTTTCTGGTACTAGGCCTCCTGGCCTCCAAGATAACATCCATCACCGCTTTAGAGAGAGAGGTGTGTTTTGAAAAGCTACATTATCTGCCATGCTGCCAGATCTAAGGTACTGAGTTGGCTGTGCAGGATCTGATTTTATGTTGCCTCAGTAAGTGAGGAATTTGAGGTAATGTCCATGCTGGGCATTGAGTCAAGTTCCTTAGGATTGGGTACCAGTGCTGGCGGGGCCAGTCTGGGGCAATCAGTATCATTTTTGGCTTCTCTTGTCTGACCTTTAGGAGTACCTTGGGGAGGAGAGGCAGTGGGGAAAAGGCATATACTGTTAAGCTTTTTCCAGCTGAAAGATGGAGCATCCACTTTCCATGCTTGCTTGTGATAAGTCCTTGTGCAGAATCCCTGTAGTTGGCAGTTGTGAGGGGAGGCAAATAGATCTATGTCCGGGCATCCCCAATTCCTTGTTATCATGTTGAAGACTTGTGGATCCAATTTCCACTCATGGGGATCCATGAGGTTTCTGCTTAATTCGTCTGCCAGAGTATTTATCTTTCCTAGTAGTAATTGTGCTTGCAGATGTACTTGGTAAGTCAATGCTGTGTCCCACAAAGCCATGGCTAGTCTGCAAAGGGGGTAGGAATGTGTGCCTCCCTGCTTGTTTATGTACCACATGACTGTAGTATTGTCCGTCTTTATCAGTAGTTGTCCTGGATGAAGTAGATCCTTGAAGGCTGTCAGGGCATTTTGAACAGCTAGCATCTCTTTTTGACTGATATGTAGATGCATTTGGATTGTGGACCATGAGCCCTGAATACATCTTCCTGCCATGTGGGCCCCCCAGGCATAATCAGATGCATCTGTTGTCAATGTCTGCCTGGCTGGGGGTATGGTGAATGGCTGCCCCTTGTTGTGGTGACAGGCCTTTGCCCACCATCGAAACTCCTGTTGCAGGCAGGGAATGTTGCAGGCAGGGAATGAGTGTAATTATTGTTTCCAGGCTGTGGCAATGTTGAGTCCAAACACTTTTTAGATACCATTGTAGTTTTCTCATATGCAGTTTTGCATATGGAATTAGTAGAATGCAGGATGCTATGAAGCCCAAAGCCTGCAGAATTTTTATTGCAGTTAACTGGGCGTTTCTTGTCAACATTTTGAAATAAGTAGTCAGTTGCCTTTGTTTGTCTGGCGTGAGATAAGCCATCTGGGCAGTTGTATTTAAGCTTGCACCCAGGAATATTATCTCTTGAGAGGGTACTAGTTTTGATTTCTTTTTGTTTACTGTGTACCCTAGGCATGTTAATAATCTTTTTACAAACGCCAGATGCTGCAGTAGTATGTCCTTGTTCTCTGCTTGAATAAGGCAGTCATCCAAGTAAGGATATATTTGTATTCCTCTTTGTCTGCAAAATGCAATTACTGGTGTCAGGCATTTTGTGAAGACCCTGGGCGCAGTAGATAAGCCAAAGGGCAGTGCAGAGAATTGGTAGTGCATTGAGCCAGCTATGAATCTGAGGTATCTTCTGCATGATTGTCTGATTGGGACATGCAGGTATGCCTCTTTTAGGTCTAAAGTTACAAGCCAAGCCTTCTTGCCCAGCATGGGCAGAAGCTGCTGCAGAGTCAACATTTTGAATGTTGGAATATCCAGGTATGTGTTTAGAATAGATAGGTCCAGTAGTGACCTCCAGGCTTTGTTCTTTCTGGGCACCAAGAAAAGTCTTGAGTAAAATCCTTGTCCCTGCTCTTGCGGTGGTACTTGCTGAATGGCCCTCATGTCCATGAGGGATGAAATTTGCTTTTGTGCCTCTGCCCTTTGATTTTTTGGCAGGTCTGGCATACCGTTTGCCCTTGGCAGGGTGTGAAAGTGGAACCTGTAACCTTGTGACACTATGTTCACGACCCATTTGTCCTGGGTGATAGGTGCCAGTTTTGAGAAAAAAAGTGCTAGTCTTCCCCCTAAAGGAGCTGCCAGAAGATAAGTGCTTGGCACTGGCAGGGGGAAGTCATTGGGACTGCTTTCTGTATGGCTGTGACTTGTCTTCTCCACTTTTGGAGATAGAAGCACCCCATTGTTTAGACCTGTATGAGCCTCTGCCTCTAGGGTGTCTGTATCTGCCTCTTTGTGGCCTGTCTGACACTGGAAAGGACCGATTCTTTGTAGGCCAGTGTCTGCTAAATCTTGGAGGGATGTACCTGTAAGAAATCCTTGACTGTTTGCATAGATTTGGCTTTGTCCTCCATTTTGTTCAACACCTCTTCTGCTTTAACACCAAACAAGGTATCATGCTGTAATGGAGCATCTAATAATTTTGCTTTAACATGATCAGGCAGATTCTGTTCCTTTAACCAAGCATGCCTCCTAATGACAGAACCCGTAACAGTGGGAGTGGCAGGAGGCCTCCAAAGAATCAAAACCACATTATAAAGTATGCTTTCCAACTTGTTCAGCTGCATGCAATAAATCCTGCATTTCTCTATTTTCTGCACATTCAGAATTTGTCAACATTTTATGTTTAAGCAGTGACATAATGTATTGCTGATATTTAAGCATATGAAACTGCCCTAATAGCCAAGGTAGCAGAAGTGTAAATCTTTTTTCCCCATCTGTCCAGTGCCCTGGAATCTCTATCAGAGGGGGTAGGTTTTTTTGCAGTGGAAGCCTTGACCCCCTGGGACACTGAGAGATGGTTTCTGGGTCAGCAGCAGGGTTTTTAAAAAGAAATTTGTGGGAGTCTGGAACCCTGTAGTATCTGTCTGGCTTAACAAGAGCTGGAAGTAAGGAGTCAGGAGTCGGACTGGACTCTGAAAATACATCATCTACAATGTCTAGCACAGGTGGAATAGCAAGAGGCCTGTGCTGGGGTAGTAAAAGAAAGTCTCTGAGCCTTTTCTTACATTCTGAATAATCTTTGCTCTCCCAGTGGAAATGCTCCCTCATGGTATGCAGTGTTTCCCCAAAGGAATAATCCTCAGGAGGAGAAGCTGAGGGGATAGATTCTTCAGCATCAGAATCCTCATAAGGAGGAAGAGAGTATTCCTGATCAGAAGAGGAATCAGATGAAATGGAAACCTGATCTGAAGATTCATATTCTATATCTTGCCTAGGCCTCTTGACAGGAGGGGGATGAGAACCCCTGATCAGAGTAATCAGGTCTTCGGCCAATTTGAGCATCTGTTTTTTAGGCATGGAGGCCTGTCCATGGGGCTGTTGTACTTGTTTCTTTGTCTTTAAAGCTGCTTTAGTCTTTGCCTTTGAAGCTGAAGTCGTTTTAACATACAATTGTGTAGGCCTGAAAACGCCCTCAGAAGCCGATGCCTGCTCAGCGGCTCTGGACCCATCTGAGGGAATGGTTTCTGAAGGTCCAATACCTTGAGTTTCTGTAGGCCTGGTTGACACCACGTGGGAGTCGGTATCGGCCTGCAGCTCTAAAGTAGCGATCGTCAGGGGCTGCGAAAGTGCCTCACTGAGAACCAGCAACTGGCCTAGATGAAGCCTCCTCGTCAGTTTTGGACCTCGGATGCCTGTCCTTTTCTTTTTCTTTCCATTTTTTGTAAACTCCGGTAGTCGGCTGTTCCGACGGCATTATATAATTAAAACTTCTGCCAAAGTAATGAAATGCAAAATCATACCAACGCTTAATAGTGCGTTGGTTAAATCTAGCACAAAACCGACAACTTGCAACATCGTGGTCGGGGCCTAGGCAAGGAATGCAGTAAGAATGAAAATCCTTATGAGGTATTTGCTTCCCACAAGAAATACAATTATTAACTTTTTCTGACATCGGTCTGGAGCAAGAAAAAAGTTTCCCCAACGAGGTACTTAGCTTTTAATGAAGACTTCTGATCTGAAATTCGAACTTGAAAATCTCAGGAGTTGGCTGACCGGCACTTACGAACTGCTTTTGCTTCGGGCACCGCGCGGCAAGAAAGACTGAAGAAAATGATGTCTGCTGCATCTTTTTATACCCCTGATGCACTGACATCAGGGAGGAGGCAACAGCAACCGACGCCAGACATAGACTTTGGAATTCGGGCTGACTATGGGTAGCCTGCCAGCAGGATAACCCAATTGTAATGACTGCAACAGTGAAACATGATGAACATCTGTAATAGTGCACAGTGAAAGGTTTCCCATTTCTGCAAACCTGTGTCTGGTGTCTTTCCTATGACCTCTCTATGGGTATATGTTGCAGGCAACAATTGACATTTGTATGGTTGGCCTATACAGTGTTCAGTTGTTCAGGTGTTAACTGTAGGCATAGTGGCTGTTCCATATTGTGTGCACCTTCTACATATGTATCTTACTGTACATATATCTGCGTGTGTATGTATAGTCACGTGTGTGTGTATATGTATATGTATATATATATATATATATATATATATATATATATATATATATATCTGTGTCTGTGTATCTGTATCCAGGAGATGTTGATGGCTTCCACATATTACATTTACTATGGGTGGCAGACTGTGCTTGGTAGTGTATTGCATGGCACACGTGTTTGACTGTGGGGGGATGCCTATTTGTTCGAGACGTATAGTGTGTTGGGCCTGTCAACCCCATTAACGGTGTTTGTGGACATATGTGTATTTGTTAATCTGCTATTGCTATCTACAGATGTATGGCCATATATACCTATATAGATATATATATCTGCTAACATATATATAACTATGTCCGTATAAACCTACATAGATATATATCTGCGTACACATATGTAACATGCTGTGTATATTTAGACATATAGGTGTAGACACATGAATGTGTCCATTTAGGCATATGCATGTATATATGTGCATATATATTGATATATATGTATATAGTGTTAGAAATATGTATGTATGTGTATATATATATATATATATATATATATATATATATATATATATATATATTTATATATATATAAACATATATCTTTATATATATATATATATATATATATATATATATATATATATAAACATATATCTTTATATATATATATATATATATAAAAATATATCTTTATATATATATATATATATATATATATATACACACACACACACACACACACACACACACACACACACCTACATATATAGATATGTTGTATCTGTTTAGATATTAATATAGTTACACACACAGACATCTAGGTGATGGTATACATTCTCTGTACTGTTGCATGACAGGACTGGATGATATGTTTTTGAAAACATGGCATTTCTTCGTATCTGTCATGGCTTAGTGGTAAATCACCCTGTCTAGGGTGTGCAGGGTCCTTGCGTTCGAGCCTTGCAAGAGCTGTTTATTTTGTTGCTGGGCAGAACATGGCCTGTTGGATACAGAGTGATTAAGGCACTTTAAAGCAGTTGTAAGGGGGTTTGCATGGCTTTGCACAGAGGTAAGCACTGCTAACTTCCTGTTCATAGGTAGGTACTAGGCTATTGGCCCTAGGGCCTATACAAGCTTAGCCAAAAATGTACCCTGGCTTTCGGCACCCAAGAAAATTATTTTCCTGTGCCCCTGTCAAGCAGAACCACAGAAGTGATCCCCGGGGTGAATTTCCTATTACCCGTCCAATCATCAAGATTTTTCTTGAAGAGTGCTAATGAGGAGCTCTGTTTGACATAGGTAGTCTGTTCCAGAGTATGGGAAGTCTCTGGGACAGGAATCTATCCCTCCAGCATGTTTTGTTTATTGTGGTGACAAGGTTTAGGTCCCTAGAGCGTGTAGCTCGGAGGTATTGGGATTTCTTTAAGTGGAGCATGTCCAACAGCTCTGGGTTTGACTTAGCTTTGTATGTTAGACAGAGATCGCCTCTGAGTAGGCGATATGCGATGGAGTAAAGCTGGAGTTTTTTGACACGATCTGCGTAAGGCATCTGTTTAAGGCCAGTAATCCTCTTTGTGAGGTATTTTTGTGGCCTTTCCAGTTGTTGTAGATGTCTTGTGAGGTACATACCAAAAGTTGTACTCTATAATGGGTGCAATGAATGATGATGAGTAGAGGGGAACAATGACCTCTTTTTTTTTTCTGGATGAAAAACCTTTTGTGATTAGATGTGCCACGTAGAAGGATTTCCTGACCACTTTGGCGATGTGATTATCAAAGGAGAGACTACTGTCCACCTGTGTCCCAAGGTCTCTTATCACACTTTCGGTGTTAAGTAGACTGCCGCCTATGGTAGTTCATGGGTACAGAATTTTTACCAAAGGGGATGACAATGCACTTTTTGCACTGAGCTTGAGACCATGTCTTTGACACCAGGCATCTGTCTCAGTGAGGCCCTTTTGTAGGATGTCCACATCGTTAGGAGTTTCAATTATGGCTCCTAGTTTGCAGTCATCTGTGAATTTAGTTAGCCAAAGACCTTCTGTGTTAGCCTGTACTTTAGAGAAGTAGATACCAAACAGGAGAGGACCCAGGACTGAACCCTGTGGTACTCCACTTGTCACTGGTCTGAAGTCTGATTTGGAGTCTGCTACTTTCACAGTGTGGGTTCTTTCAGTAAGCCAGTTGGCAACCCATCTTGTGACATAGGGATTTATACCTAGTTTAGTGAGTTTATCTATAATTCCAGAGTGGGGGATGGTGTTGAACGCCTTGGCAAGATCTAGATAGGCTGTGTGAACCACCTTACCCTCATCTATAGCTTTGGTGACTACTTATCAGGTTTAGGAGACATGATCTGCCTTTTACAAACCCAAACTGTATGGGGTCCAGGGTTTGGAGATCTCCAATGTCTGTTTATGAGTTCCATGATGATACGTTCCATGGCCTTGCAGACGAGGCTCATCAGGCTAATGGGTCGGTAGTTCCCAGGGTCTGTTGTGCCCCCCCCCCCTTTGTGGAGTGGGATAACGGTCACGGTGCGCCATTCAATGGGCACAAAGCCTGAGGTGAGGCTATGATTGAACATGGTACTTGGGTGGGGTGCCAGTTCATTCTGTAGTTCATGTAGAAGGCAGCCTGGGATGTTGTCAGGTCCCATGGATGCTGTGTTCTTGGCTTTGGAGAGTGAAGTTTTTACCTATGCAGCCGTGATTACAGGAACTTTGCATTCTTTCATTATAAAGATGGGCCCTTTAAGGGGTGAGAGGGGGATAAAGTTAGCACTTAACCTATCTGCCAGGATGTTGGCAATATCAGTTGGTTCTGTATATTTAGTGTCATTGTGCTGTAACTCAGAGCAGATCTGAGTGTTGCCATTGAGATTTTTGACATAGCTGTAGAATGCTTTGTGGTTGTCTTTAGAATCAGTGGCAGTTTTGTTTTCATAACTAGTTTTGGTGGATTTTGAGGGATCTCAGCTTCTTACTGAGTCTGACCAGGGAGTTCCTCCAATCGTGGGATTTTACTCTTTTTTGCAACAGTTTCTTTCTTCTGTTGTAGAGTTTGTTTATGGCAGAAGACCACCAGATTGGCTTCCTTTTTTAGGAGGATAGCATCTTGATTCTGTTAGGGATGGCACGATCCATGCACTCATGTAAGTGCTTATAAAGTGCATTTGTGTAGGATTCAGCAGTTGTACCGCTATTGTCCAGCTGCATGGGTGTCATGAAGTTTGCCACTTCTGTCTTAAGAAGCGTGAAGTTGGCTTTGGAGAATTTTTTTACGGTTGTTTTCCTAATGGGGGGTGGGAGCGGGATGTGGATGTCTAGGGTGATTAGCTTGTGGTCGGATCTGACCAACGAGGAGCTGACCTCTGGTGTGGAACACCGGTCACCTATGTTGGTGATGACGAGGTCTAGGATATTGCTGCCTCTGGTGGGGGTGTGGATAAGTTGATCCAAAGCACTAGAATTGATGATTTCCAGAAAACATTGAGCAAAAGAGTTGGTACATGAGTAGTTTTCCCAGTTAATGATAGGGTAGTTGAAATCACCCATTATTAGAGTGTTGGGTTGTACCTTAATATTTTCCAGTGTATCAAGAAAAGAGGAGTGGGAATCCTGGGGCATGGTGGGGGGTCTGTAGCAAGCTACAATCTGGATTGTGGTTTTGTCCAGAGTTAGTTGAACTTTGATAATCTCGGATGCATTATGCTGAGCAACTAGCTTGGAGGTGTGGATATCCTTAATGAATATGGACACGCCTCCACCTTTAGTGTTTCGGTCCGGGTTTGGTGGCCGAAAGGTGTGGTATGAATTACAGCCTGGTAATGCAGGGGTACTCTCTGGAGCTTTGAACCAGGTCTCTGTCACTGCACAGATGTCAATGTTCTCCATTTTAAGGAGTGCCTCGAGTGAGTGCATTTTGAGGTTTAGAATTCTAGCATTGAGTAGCATTACCCTCAGATTTTGCTTGCTTGTACCTGTTACGGTGGTGAATTTGTCATTTGAACCTTGCCTTAAAAAAGGCACTATAGGGGTGGCAAGAGCCTTTGCCAGTATCCGGAATCCCAAGGGCGACAGGTGCAGGCCATCTCTGGCAAAGCAGCGTGGTCTGTCGATCATGTCATCCCAGGCAGATAGATACTGGATCCCCTTAGAATGACACCAGAAGCTTAGCCAATTGTTAGTCAATCATTTTGTCCTTGTACTGTGGTGTCATTCTGGGTGATGGCAGGATGCTACTCAGGGCTAGGGTCTTGCCGGCCTGGGCTACAAGATCAGAGAGCTCCTCCATGTCTCTTTTCATGTAGTCCAGGGAGGTACGTCTCAGGTCATTCACACCAACATGGACAATGACAGAGTCATATTTGTACTTGTTGTGGAATGACCTGAGTGCGTGCGTTATGTGGCGGATCCTGGCACCTGACAGGCAGCTGACAGTAACTTTTTCCTTGTTTAGCCTGGTGAGTGGAACATCAGTGTGCCTGACTATAGAGTCACCTATGACTAGAGTGTTGGGTGCTATGCCTTATGGGCTGTAGTTGAGTGGCACACTGAGTATGTGGGCTATGTGTCATTTGGGTTGTGTTGGGGGGTGGAGGTTGCTTGCATTTCTGCTTTGGAGGTCTCTGTTGTTTGGGCAGATTAATACTGAGAGCCTCCGCGAATGTAGGTGTGTGTTTTGTGGTTCTGTGTGTGTGTTTTGGTGGTGTAGGTTTTGAGGGACTATGTGATGAGTGTGGTGCGGTGCAAGTGTTTGCCTTCTCCTCTTGACTGTCTAGGCCAGTCTTTGGTAAAGACAGCTTTGCTTTCAGTTTGGCTATATAAGTGCATCTCTCACAGGTCGTAGTGTTGGGTGGTAGGAGGAGAGGGTTGTCTGTGTACATGAGGCAATTGCTGCATTGTCCCAGGATTCCCAGATTCATCAGATAAACAGGAGAATTCAACGTTAAGAATTTGATAGGGTTGGCCTTCACAAATGTTCTCTATTAGATTGAGTGAACTAATGACATTAGAGTGGGAGGAGTGTCACAGATCAAATATACAGTATGGGCGGGCAACTGCAAAGCCACCAATTATAAGAACACACAACACTAGGGAGAGTGGGTGGGAAAATTACAGTTCTAGCTGTAGCCACTAAATGAAAGTTTTAAACAGATCAAGGAGCAGACTCGAGAATGCTTTTAATAGACAAAAATGCACAGAAAAGTTCAGATAGAGCACTCACAAACAGAAAATACAACTCTCAGTATGAAAAAGCAGTTTGCAGTTAAGTAATGTTAAAACAGTTTAAAATAGTACATAAATGCAGTGAAACAATAAAAAAAGCTTTAACAGTGCAAAAATATAGTCGATCAACTGTATAGCACAATTATAAGCGTTTCAGAAGTGCAATTCAGTGAAATAAGTGTAAGAAATAACTTGGCCTGCTCTTGGAATCATATGCAATGCAATCCAGAGCCTGACAATACAGTTTCTTATACTCTGTTAGCTTCTAAATTGCTTAACCTGTATAGGCATAGCTTACCCCTGCGCAAACAAGCTTAAACCCGCTTACTGCTACTTAAAAGTGCCTACTCTCACTTACCCCTGCCAATTTTTTTTAAAAGAAAAGGAAAAAAGGGTTGATATCAAAGTGGTTAAAAAGGGGCACAAAGAGGGCAATACAGTAAAGAAAACAGCTAGGCATGTGCAAGGAAGGGTGTAGGGAAGGTCCATAGCTGCCCATTTCTTCTATAGCAACAGCTTTGCATATACATTGAATTTGGAGGTAGATTTGGACCCTCAAACCTCTGGGGAAAGTGTACGGACAACATAAATTCATTGTGATGCCAATTAGACCAGATTACATGTCCAGTGGGCACTTGTGCAAAATGGACAGCTATGTATGGGGCGAGATTTTTTGGGGGGAACAGATTTCCCTTTTCTTTTTTTCAGGTGAGAGTGGGATGTTGGGGAGGGGTAGTAGGTATATCTGGGGAGGTAGGTTGGGTAGGTTAACAGTCAAGACAAACAAGATGCATACAGGGGCGGTATATGACACGTAGGGAGTAAACACCTTGGACGGGGAGGGGTGTTTAGAAGTCGCAAGCCCATGAGCCCCCAAATGGAAACAGTGGGACTGAGGTCCCCACCCATGGGCAGTCACCACTGCACCTTCATGGCCCCAAAGGTGGCTGTGCTGGGGCTGTGTATGAGGAGCAGGCTCACCCTATAATTGCGCCACTCGGCCCTCAAGCTGGCATAGCTGGTCTCAACTCCAGATCCGAGCTGCCTAAGCACCACAGCCCGGACATGATGGGAGACAGATTCCTCTCCATGCACGCTCACAGAGGGGGGGGCAAGCCCCATCTCCTGCAGCAGTTCCACCTGAAGGTGGCACAGGGCCAACGGAGGAGGAGGTCCCAGGCTGGGCCCCATACGTGATGGTGCCCAGTGCCATGGCCAGCTGAGGTGGGCCAGGTGGGTCTTCTGGGACTGCCCTTCCCATATGAGTTATGTTGTAGCAGGTTTATGACAGATATGGGTTAGTAATAGTCAACAGCATTCAGGATTAGTTATAACAGCATGCATGGGTATTCCCATTAACCCAAAACACCAGATTTAAAACAGTTGCAGAGCAAGCAGAACACATGCATATATGGAACAACAGTGGGCATTACAACAGCATGCAGGTTTCATTGATGGCAACAGGCCACCAATATGGGTGTATTTTAACATGGCACATGCATAGAAACAAATGTGAATATTTATAAACCATTGGGACATATGTCCCAACAAAAGTTAAAAGTGTACACATACCGATTGAGGTGTGTCATTGGGTTATTTTTCCACATATGGTAGGGGTGAGAGTAAGAGTTCAATTAACAACTAATATATCCTTGTAGTTTTCACAACATTCTTAGTCACTGCAGTGATCTGTCCCTTACATGTATTATTACACTACCCAATGACCTGACATTGTACACTGGTATGTTTATAGATTATTATATATGTGAACTGTGTCCTACATACAGGCGTGACAAGATGCAGGTGTTAATGCAACATATGTTGAGAATTGCTCTCATACACTTTGGGTGAGGTGCTAGAATGATAGGTTTGTTTTCATATACATTCTCTGACTATATACACATTTGACTATCAGTACATTTCTTGGATCATCACACAGATTTTTCCAGGGAACGGGGTACAAGGCTGGTGATGTGGGCATTTTATCTGGACATGCTGGACAGATTGGAACAGTTGTGGGGTATAGAAGGAGGATAAGAGGCGGAAGGCATGGCTGAAGGCAGAAAGAGAGGAGAAAGGCTAGGACTGTGGTAGTGAGGGTCGGAAATTTGAATGTTGGCAGTATGACTGGTATAGGGAGAGAGCTGGCTGATATGATGTACAGAAGGAAGGGTGGTACATTGTATGTGCAAGAGACCAGATGGAAGGGGAGTAAGGCTAGGTGTATCGGAGGTGGGTTCAAATTGTTTTATCATGGTGTGGATGGGAGGAGAAATGGCGTAGGAGTTATTCTGAAGGAACAGTATGCTAAGAGTGTTTTGGAGGTGAAAAGAGTGTCTGATAGAGTGATGTTTATGAAGCTGGAAATTGATGGTGTAATGATGAATGTTGTCAGTGCATATGCTCCACAAGTTGGGTGTGCAATGGATGAGAAAGAAACATTTTGTGGTGAATTGGATGAATTGGTGATGACTGTACCCAAGGGTGAGAGAGTAGTGATTGGAGCAGATTTCAATGGGCATGTTGGTGAAGGGAAAAGAGGCGATGAGGAAGTGATGGGTAGGTATGGTGTTAAACAAAGGAATGCAGAAGGTCAGATGGTAGTGGATTTTGTGAAAAGAGTGGACATGGCTGTGGTGAATACGTATTTTAACAAGAGGGAGGAGCATAGGGTGACATACAAGAGTGGAGGAAGATGCACACAGGTGGATTATATCTTATGTAGCAGGGCCAGTCTGAAGGAGATTGGAGACTGTAAAGTGGTGACCGGAGAAAGTGTAGTTAGGCAGCATAGGATGGTGGTTTGTAGGATGATGTTGGTGATCAAGAAGCGGAGGAGGAGTGTGAGGGCAGCACCAAGGATCAAATGGTGGAAATTGAAAAAAGGTATTTGTGAGGTGGAGTTCAGGGATGAGGTAAGACGGGCACTGGGTGGCAGTGAAGCATTACCAAATAGCTGGGTAACTACAGCAGAGCTAGTAAGGGAGATGGCTAGAAAGGTGCTTGGTATCCCATCGGGACAGAGGAAGGATGACAAGGAGACATGGTGGAATGAGGAAGTACAGGAGAGTATACAAGCAAAGAGGTTGGCAAAGAAGAAGTGGGATTGTCAGAGAGATGAAGAAAGTAGACGGGAGTATAAGGAGATGAGGTGCATGGCAAAGAGAGAGGTGGCGAAGGCTAAGGATAAGGCATATGAAGAGTTGTATGAAAGGTTGGACACTAAGGAGGGAGAAAAGGACCTGTACCGATTGGCTAGACAGAGGGACCGAGCTAGGAAAGATGTACAGCAGGTAAAGGTGGTAAAGGATAATGAGGGAAACATAATCACAAGCGATGAGAGTGTGTTGAGGAGATGGAAAGAGTACTTTGAGGGGTTGATGAATGAAGAGAATGAGAGGGAGAGAAGGTTGGATGATGTAGGGATAGTGAATCATGAAGTACAATGGATTAGCAAGGAGGAAGTAAGGATAGCTATGGAGAGAATGAAGAATGGAAAGGCTGTTGGCCCAGATGACATACCTGTGGAAGCATGAAGGTGTTTAGGTGAAATGGCAGTGGAGTTTTTAACTAGATTGTTTAATGAAATCTTAGAAAGTGAGAGGATGCCTGAGGAATGGAGAAAGTGTTTTGCTACCGATTTTTAAGAATAAGGGTGATGTGCAGAGCTGTAGTAACTACAGAGGGATTAAATTGATAAGTCACAGCATGAAGTTATGGGAAACAGTAGTGGAAGCTAGGTTAAGAAGGGACGTGATGATTAGTGATCAGCAGTATGGTTTCATGCTGGGAAAGAGCACTACAGATGCGATGTTTGCTCTGAGAGTGTTGATGGAGAAGTACAGAGAATGTCAGAAGGAGCTGCATTGTGTTTTGTAGACTTAGAGAAAGCATATGACAGGGTGCCTAGAGAGGAGTTGTGGTATTGTATGAGGAAGTCAGGAGTGTCAAGAGAAGTATGTAAGAGTGGTACAGGATATGTACGAGGGTAGTGTGACAGTGGTGAGGTCTGCGGTGGGAGTGACGGATGCGTTTAAGGTGGAGGTGGGGTTACATCCAGGATCAGCTCTGAGCCCTTTATTTGCAATGGTGATGGACAGGTTGACAGACGAGATCAGACAGGAGTCCCCGTGGACTATGATGTTTGCAGATGACATTGTGATCTGTAGTGAGAGTAGGGAACAGGTGGAGGAGACCCTGGAGAGATGGAGATATGCTCCAGAGAGAAGATGAATGAAGGTCAGCAGGACTAAGACAGAATATGTGTGTGAATGAGAGGGAGGATAGAGGAATGGTGAGGATGCAAGAAGTAGAGGTGGCGAAGGTGGATGAGTTTAAATACTTGGGATCAATAGTTCAGAGTAACGGTGAGTGTGGAAGAGAGAGGTGGAGAAGAGAGTACAGGCAGGATGGAGTGGGTGGAGAAGAGTGTCAGGAGTGATTTGTGACAGACGAGTACCTGTAAGAGTGAAAGAGAAGGTCTACAAGAGGGTAGTGAGACCAGCTATGTTATATGGGTTGGAGACAGTGGCATTGACAAAAAGGCAGGAGTTTGAGCTGGATGTGGCAGAGTTAAAGATGTTAAGATTTGCACTGGGTGTGACGAGGTTTGACAGGATTAGGAATAAGTATATTAGAGGGTCAGCCAAGGTTGGAAGGTTTGGAGACAAAGCCAGAGAGGCAAGATTATGTTGGTTTGGACATGTGCTGAGGATATTGGGGAAAAAAATGCTAAGGATGAAGCTACCAGGTAACAGGAAAAGAGGAGGGCCTAAGTTAAGGTTTATGGATGTGGTAAGAGAGGACATGCAGGTGGTTGGTGTGACAGAGCAAGATGCAGAGGACAGGAAGAAATGGAAACGGGTGATCCGCTGTGGCAACCCCTAACGGGAACAGCCGAAAGAAGAAGATGATGATAGATATATATATGCATACAACTTTCTATCTGAACATTCTAGCAAATTCTGTACAGTTGTTGGGTATACTTATGCATACAGCTTTCTATCTGAACATTGTAATGAAATCTGTACAGTTGTGGGGTATGATTATGCATACAACTTGCTAGCATTCCCGGGATTCAAACCCCTGCTGTGTGTGACAACAAAATTATAGTTAACATCACAGTACACTGTGCCATCAGGGAATTGCTGTGAAGATTTCACTGTTTTCTAAGTCTTCCTCACTTGTACAATATGACTGACCTCTTTGCACTTCCAACATTGTTGTACAGAACTTCATGCACATTTTATCTGCATACCACAGTGTGGGTAACACTGCTTAATATACCAGTACTATTTATAGTATGCAACAGTTCAACTACATATGAAAGAAGAGTAAACAGAAGCACTCCAGGGGGTATACCTTTATTCACAGAATATTACACATTTATTTCTACTGGTATGACACTTTCTAAGGCTGTTATATTTATTTGTTATTACAGTACACGCAGACAAATACTAACCTGCCTCACGATGCAGCCTTTGCAACCTAGCATCATGGACTTGCTGGTCGCAGCCCACTCATCTGCAGCTGTCAGAGAAATACATTGATATTTAGCCGTACCTATCCATAGTATACACAAGTTAGGCAATTATTAACTATTTAGTAGAATGAGTACTTACTCAGTACTGGGGCATTAGGCATCTGCCGAGAATCCTGGATTCACTGTTCCAGTACATCCCCCCTCCGCCGCTTCAGGTCAGCATGGTGGTGCCTGACCAGCTCACCAGTCTGGGGGATACCTGTGGCACTGGTGAGGTCACAGGCGAGACTGCCCCAGGCCTCCATTGTATACTGCGAGCCCCGGTACTGACCCTGCAGTAGTTTCTGCTCATGGTGTTTTACCAGGAGCTATACCATGCTTTTGACTCCTGGATGCCCTAGCGCTGCGCTGTAAATCGAGTGCCTTCACCCACACCAGCCATTCTGCCTGCAGTAGGAAGCTACAACCAGTTATGGGAAGTATTCCTGCCTGTGGGGTTTAAATGCAGCCAATTTCCCGCACTTTTCCATGATTGGCTGGTTTTGAAATGGCTAAGCTATGGGCACACCTGCTTACCTAAGGTTGGCAGTGCTTAAAGAGGTATACCACTAGGCAGATTGAATTGGCTCCCCTACACATTGCTTACACTTACTAAGTTTAGCTGTGCTGTGGTTAGCATTGCTTAACAGTTAATTAGCACTATATTTGCCTTCTGGCAGTGATTTAGCCTTCATTACAGGTTATATATGTCTTTGGTATCCGTGATTCATGTGTACATACATGTATGGGGACCTGGCGACTTCTACACTTTATTACCATAAAACCTCAAATCTATGTTTACTGCAGTACTCCAGTTCACATATTTATGTTCTGTGGCAGGTTATACAACATCACACTGTACATAGATTCAATTCACATGTTTTATTTGATTTTCCTTGTGGTGAGGATTAGTTTGCTGATACCTCATTTCTCTGTATTGCTTTGATGGCTTAGTGGTTAACTACTGTGACTGTGGTGTACAGAGTCCTGAGTTCAAGCCTTGCAGAAGCTGTTTATTCTGTTGCTGGGCAGAACACGGGCCTTTGGGTACAGAGTGATTAAGGCACTTTAAAGCAGTTGTAAGCAGGTGTGCGCGGGTTTGCTTGGAGCTAAGCAATGCTAACCTCCGGTTACACTTTGTTACATTCAGTTAGCTTCTACTTTGCTTAATCTGTGTAGGCAATGCTTACCCTCCCGCAAATGCACTTAAACACACTTACTAGTGCTTATATATGCTTACTACTGCTTATTTGTGATTAAACCTGCTTACTAATGCCTTAGTCATTATGACACTGACACTTCACATGTGCATTTAATGCAGTAGTCCAGTTCACATTTAAATGTTATTTAATATGTTATACAGCAAAAAAATGTAAAGAAATGTTCATATACCAATTTCACATGGAAAATGGTATGTGCTGCAGTGGGACTCGAACCGGGAATGCCTGCTTGTTAGGCGGATGCTCTGACCACTACACCATTGCTGTGCTGCTTCATTTGCATATATCTTCCTTCTTACCCTCTTCAGCCTTTTAAGCTGCTTTAACCGTAGCTAAGCGATGGGCGCACCCGCGCACCTATGGTTAGCTATACTCTGAGTTTTAAAAAAAAATAAAGGGGTTTCTTCTTTTTATATTTGTCCTGTTGCTGTTGTACACATGGGGGACTGTTGGTGGGGATATGCGTACACCTATGAGCAGTCTTGCTCATTTATTCACACTTCCTGCTGTTCTACTTTGCAGGGGAGTGTTTATTCTGAGAGCTCTGCTCTCAGACACGCCCCTTGCACTCATTCACGCTCCATGTAGCATTAGGAGTTCAAGCAGCGCACCTTCATTAATATCCATGGCGTGCTGCCATCCTCCTCCTAAACTGCCGCTTCCGTGCAGGACTATCACGGAACATTAGTAAATCCGGGGGTATGTCATATTTATTATAGCATAAATAATGTCAAGAGGCCTAGCTCACAGAGAAGTCCACAATTCACCATAAATCTGTTACCCAGAGAATTGTGCAGGTTACAAAAGAAAAAAATGGCCTCTAGATTATTTTGTGGAGAACAGGCATATTATTCCCATCTATAGGCATCAAATAATATGTGACAAGCAGATGTATCCACACCATTGCAAGCTAATTAATTTGAGAAGGGTGTTTGGCCTTAATGCCATGTAGTATATGCACTGCTGTTCTTGATAATAACAAACACTTGATACTCATAAAAAAGCCTTACACAGTACAGCTGCAGATCACAAGTATAATCTCTGACTCTCCAGGATTTCCCACCTTAGGCTCAGAAAAGTCTGTTTGAAAGCAGCATTACCAACATTAATTGAAGCTTTTTCAAAGCTATTTTGCACACACACACACACACACACACACACACACACACACACATACACACACACACACACACACACACACTGTTGTTTTCCTGAAAATAGAGCTAAATTATAACTCTTTAATACTAATGCACTTCCCCCAGTTTTGAGTAATGCTTCCACCAGCTGGACTACCTTGGAACTACAGAAACATAAAGTACTGTTTACCCTTAAAATAAGCTAGTCTTAAAATATTTGAATAGCAGAATTTAGCTCTGAACACATACTGTTTAACAGGTGGATAACAAACAGATGGTGATATACCAGGTGCAGTATACCGTTAAGCTCATAACATAAATCACCATTCCCAAGCATTTATAATTGAATAAAAAGTCATTTTCTTTTAATACATAAAATATTGAATTTTAAGAATAATCTCACTCAAAAAATAAAGTAACATATTTTTGTACAGATAGAAGACATAAAGAAAACTTTTTCAGGTTATCTAGTCCTCAGCTAATTAACTAAATAATGTGCCTATATGTCATTAGCTTTCAAGATCAGAAAAGAATCAGCAACATTCTTTGTTGGTGGCATTGTCTGTCAGTGCATGCATGCTGCAATATGAAAATGTCTAACTAATAGTTTGTCTGTCTGCCTGTCAGTCCCCCTACTTAAATTGGCCCAGAGCAAGATTTCCTGTTTGGCTTTGATTTTGAATTTTGGAAGATGCATTCTTATTTCCACAGTTACAAATTTCTATAAGAGGTCCCAAATAAGGTAATATCCTTTTGAGTTAGAATAGTATCTTCAGGGAGTGTTAGGCTTCTGGCACTGCATGTGTGTGCACAGTAGAGTTTGCTTCACTTTCAAACTGTAGTACATTCTATGGTAGCAAATATGTTTTTTATACAATTCCAGACCTTTTTAAACTGTGATATATTTACTGATAAAGAAAGTACAATGTAACTTTTTTTTTTTTTACTTGTGTTTCCTTTTTTAAAGATTTGTTTAGATTTGTCTTAATTCAAGACAGCATTGGGGCCTTTAGCATTTGCTTTTTGAAAGATCAATTGTATTATCTCCCATATATTAACTGTTTTTCATATTTCTCCCTCCTTCTAGGACTTGAACTTTTTTTTTTCATTTTGAGAATTCTTCAAAAATTATGCTTGCAGGTACAAATGCATTCTACTAATTTATTGTCTAGAAATACTGTTTACATGTTTATAAAATGCTAAGGCTGTTTTACTGCCTCTACTTGACAGATCTTTTTGTCTCATCTGTTAACCCCACCTTTTCTAGTTTGCTCAGCACTTCCTGCTGGATGCTTTCTTGTAGTTCTGCTTTGATTTATTAAATCACCATAGGGATTACTTGTTATGGCAGCACTGCCCCAAACACTCGTTTGTCTTAAGATCCCCCTTTGGCTTCCTTTAATAAACCACTGTATAATTCATTAACTGCAAGACACCCTCAGTTATGGTATGATGTCATTATTTTGGACATAGTAGAGTATGCACATCTGCCTTCTACCTGGCAACTCTGCCACATAATTAGCATCAGTTATCATTCTCACAACAGTGAAAGTTCCCTGACTTTTGTACAACTGCCGTATCATACCAAACTTTAATGTGGTTTTGATAGGTACTACTGTGCCAGCCCCATGAGCTCTTTAAACTTAGTCCAGAAGTTCAGCACATACTCCACAGCAAACTCATTGTGGAAATCACATTCACTGTCCTACTCATCAGAATATGCCTAGTAACCCTCTCATCCCAATGCCATGAAGTGGGCTCAGTGGTGAAAAAAATCTGTAAATTCATGAAGCACCTTCCGGTCAGCAAAACAATTTGGTAGTTACTGTGATACATGTGCACTGGCCCAGTAATCAAGGAGCCTCAGTCCTCACCAGTAACACCAGTGAGGGACGTGGATGTTGGGAGGATAAACAGTACATTCACAATAAAGTACAATTTCCCTTAAGAGCACACAGAGATCACAGTCAGTCTTGGGCTGGTTTGTCCCTTTCTTTCCAGGTCCCCAATAAGACTCCCCACTGGTACAGCTATAGGGTTAAGATCTCAGCCAAGTGGTCAAGCCAAAACCTCCAGCACCCTCTGTGACCATCTAGTGCTTTCTATCCCTGCTCAAGTAGCTGACACACATGCGCACACACACACACACACACACACACACACACACACACACACACACACACACTTTGAGATTTGATTTATATACAACCACACAAGACACTCCTGGGGAAGGCTGACACAGGTTCTCCAGCTATGCCCCCTTCTGCCCAGACTATACAGTAGTACCACCTGCCACCAACCACCCTTATCAGCTACTATAAAGCCCCCTTACCAAAGGGTGTCCAATTCTGATGTGCAATGTTACTATTATCCAAATGGTAAGTATGACTAAGACTTGAAGGCTGTTTAGGAGTGGCTTGTACAGTATCACTAAATACATGCAGGTACTTTAAGAGCTTATATAGCGCTACACAAACAGCCATAAGTAAAATGTTTAAATAATTTTAATAATAATTAATAAAAGAACAAGACAATATTCAATAACTCAGCAAAGTGACAATAGAGTTCAGAATCACAGGAAATACTTTAAAACAACATTGTAGGACAAGCTCACATAAATACAGAAAATATCTAACCAATCTTGCTATATTCCTGTCTGTCTCTAAGAGAAACGATGTTCTAAATAACTTACTTACAGAGCAAGGACAAGTGCTGGTGAGATGTTTACAGGCCCAGAACAAGATACAAAATCCACTGACTTTCTTTCTGAGATAGTTCTTAAATTATTAATGCACATTACTGTTGAATCATCTCAGATTACATCATTCTTGTCACCTCTGCTACGTTTCGCAGGCTAGCAGGAACTTACATTTTGACATATCTCTGTTAAAAATACTTATCTCTCAGAAGCTGATAATTCTCTCTTAGAAGCTTACCTGAAACTGAAAGTCGTAAAACAGTTACCCTGGAAACCTACCTCGGTTTCCAGACAATAGAAAGAAGCCCCTAGCCTAGACATCCTGTCTCTTAGCCGAGATAAACTAACTTTATAACACATCATAAAACTCTTTACTTATCAGCTTACTTTCTTGAGGTTTTGTATGTTAACTCAGTATGTCCCAATTTCTACTATGACCACATACATTTGCATTGACATATACCCCCGGATTTTAAAAAGCTTGCACGGAGTGTAAGATCAGTGCAGGAGGTCAAGCAGGCAATGTCGGCCGTGCGATCCATGAACAGCCTGCAGTGGCGTGCATGAGTGCTCCTGCAGTAATCTTGCTCGGACTAAGCCCTGGTATGCAAATCACCCCATTTGCAGGTGGAATCCATGAAAATGAGGTGATTTTGCAATCCAGGAAGCTTGCAACAGTCTATGCAAGACTAGTGCTGTCTGCAGAAATGTACTCCGTTAGTAACCGAGTACATTTCTGCAAAATCCAAAATGGAGCTATGACAGCTCCAAATAAAGGCTGCATATCATTAAGGAAGCATGCCAATGGCCAAGTATAAGGTCATTGGCATTGCAAACAATACAAAAAAAAAAAATCAACATTTTTTTTAGACACTCTCTGCTGTTTGAGCATAGGGCAGTGGAGTGCAAACTGGATCGGAGGGGGGGGGGAGTAATAAAATAAACCTAAACATTCTAACTAAAGTCAGTATTCTGCCATGCAAGTCAGTGGCAGGCAGAAGACAACCTGGCCAGTGAGTAGCCTTTGCTAAGGGGAGAGGCTCAGTGTGACACAGGTAACTATGCATTAGCAGGCAATCCTATGCAAATGAGGAGACGGTTAGTGAATCCCAGTTTTCCCCAGCATGTGAGTCAGGTCCCAACATTGTAAGAGTATGAATAGCTGTGTGCAAACCTAGGAGGTAGGTGACATCATGGCTGTGTGTGTCAAGTATACTGTAAGCAGATTGGAGCCCAGTGGCTCGGGTTTGCTCCTAGCATAGCACAGCTAAGCTAGGGGGTGTGTCTAAACCTGCCTAGCAGTCTTTACAAAGTCTAAGCGGATGTGCACGCCATGCACCAGGTTGTACAGGAAGAAAAAAAGAGGTTAAACCAGGAAATAGCAGCCGTGTGCACATTTGAGCACTCTGCGCAGCGTGCACATGGGCTTAAACAGAAAGGCAATGGGAAGGGAAAACAGCAGTAGGAAGGTAATCCAGGAGTACTAGCTTAGTTGCCAGACGAAATGTATCAGAACCAGCCAATTACACAAGCAGCAGACCAGCCCAGCCCAGAACACCACTATAAACTATGCAAACACCTACCCCTCTGGTGTTTCCCACACTCTACACCAACAGTGTAAACAAGCGGGGGAACTTTTAACACTCACAACAGCAAAATGTTAGGGGCTGCAATAGCTATCATAGAACTTGTAGAAGAGGCTGAGGGTGGTGAGGATGTGAATGCTGCTGAGCAACCCACAGTGAGAAGACGGAGAAGAGTGTACAGACCCAGGGTAACCTACCAAGGGCTACATGAGCTGGAGATAGTGGAGCGCTATAGGGTGGACAGGGACCTCCTACAGCAAATTGTTGAGCTGTGCCAGCCACACCTCACACACACAACTAACAGAGGGGAACCCATCCTAGTGGATACCAAGGTATGTGTAGGCCTAAGAATACTAGCTACAGGTACCTTCCAATGTCTAACTGGGGATATGATGGAATTTCACAGGTATCAGCATCAAGGGTACTCCACCAGTACCTGGATGCCATGTCAGCACATGTCGGTGAGCACGTATATTTCCCCACCACACATGAGGCGCTGGCCAGCAATATGTGTCTCTTCCAGCAAATAGCAGAATACCCTGAGGTAGTGGGTGCAATAGACTGCACATGCACACAAACATCAAAGCACCACCTGGTGGGTAGGGTAGGGTCTATATCAACTGCAAGGGCTTCCCCTCCATCAACTGCCAGGTCATGTGTGATGGCCAGGGCATAATAATGAGCGTGTGTGCTGACTGCCCTGGGTATCACGATTCCCACATCTAGCATCTGATGCAGCTGTACCAGAGATTTGCCAATGGGGACATCCCAAACGGTCACCTAGTGGGAGATGCTGTATACGCACTGGAGCCGTGGCTGATGATACCTATCAGAAATGCACACACACACACACACACACACACACACACACACACACGAAGAAAAACACCATAATGAGGCACATGCACAAACAAGAATCATAATAGAGAGTTTGTTTGGGATGCTCAAGTCATGGTTCTGATGCCTGGACACATACAGTGGAGCTTTGCAGTACTCACCAGCTACATGTACCCATATTGTCCTTGTATGTGCCATGCTACACAATATGATCCTGCGGAAACAGCTGCAGCAGGAACAGCACGGGGCAGGGCCACACAGCCCCCCACCATTGCCAAGGCCTGCACAGGCACAAAGTGACTTGAAGGAGGAACAACCTGAGCCTGCCCCAGTAGGCAGAAGGAGGCGTGCCCAGTATGCCATGGCCTTGGCAAAGAGGAAATGCATAGCACATACACTGACATGGGAGGGACCTAGGGAATAACACCTCTCCCTGACTCTCACATACAGTAAAAGGGATGCCAAATATTACATTACCTGTGCCTAACCATGTGTAGGGAGTGTACTATGTGCATCCGACGTAGGCAGCCCTGCAGCACCACCCTCCATACTAGGACACCCATAAGATAAGTGACTCACACATGCCAGTCGGGGAGGGGGGTTCACATACCCAACAACAGTCACAGCCAGCAGAACAGGTGTAGACAAATACAAACAAATGCTGTACTATGGTCTCTGAATGAGGCCTATGGGTAACCTCTCCCCAGGCCTACACAGACAGACTACAGCAGGCCAGGCAGTGGGATGTCATTTGTGAAGGCTAGGAAGTCAGAAACGAATATGTAGGTAACTAAAAGCTAAGATCTGTAGAACACTGGTGTGCCTCTAGCCAGCACAATTGGTAAGAGTACGGACTGAAATGGAGTACCCGACATACCAGTACAGTCCTAGCAAATGTGTACAAGTGTCAGGTGTGCCACCCCATCCTACGTAGACTTATAGTAACAGCCAGGTGTGCCCCCCCCCCAATCCTGTGTAGAAATGTAGAGATAGGTGTGCCCCCCCCATCCTACATAGAAATGTAGAAACAGTCAGGTGTCCCCCCCTGCTGTGCAGAAATGTAGCAAGAGTCAATGCTAAATGATAAATGGATAGCCTGCAGACACAGCATGCTACCTGTCAGTGTACAACACAAAAGTCAGAATCGCAGTACAAACTACCTGGATTTGATCTACACATGCAATACAGACGGCCATACAGGGCATGCTCACACACTTAAACACATGAAGGCCATGTCTGCAAACACCAGTGGACCAGACATATCTGGCAGTTGTTAGTGCAGACACTTGTCAGTATGCACCACTCATGCCCTGCACACACAGTGGATAGGAATACAGACATAAAAGTAAGGACAACACACTATAATAAGCTAAAGTTATACAGACATAGATGTGGGGAAGAGGTTGACTGTGACATGGAGCCATCCAGGCCTGTCCCACCCAGCCAAAGGGCCCCAAACACACGAGGTGCAGATGTCACAAACTGCAGATACTAGCCACCAGTATCAGTCAGCATTACAGACTATGTGGTGCACGTGTCAGCTGTGCAACATGACTGTACAAGGAAGTAGCCATCTAGTAGCTGTATACACGTACCTGTGACATATGACCCCGTGTGTGCCCGCAAGTGGCGTGTCAACCCCTAGACGAATGGGTTAATGCCCATGCACACATCGCCCTCCCCATAGCCCTACTATGACAAGCCTGCTGAGGTCATCCATTGTGAAATACACCTTTGGGAGAGTTGTAGCCCAGTAATCTCCGTGGCACGTCCCATAACTGTGTACTGCTGTATTGTGATAAACTAGTTAGGCAGGAGTTCTAACCCCAGACTTGGCAACTGTGTGTGTGTGTGTGTGTGTGTGTGTGTGTGTGTGTGTGTGTGTGTGTGTGTGTGTGTGTGTGTGTGTTTGTGTGTGTGTCTGTCTGTCTCTGACTGTGTAGAGAGCAATGCTTTTTAGGGTACTCACACTCCTTACAATTCATATACTCAACTTTGACAAGGCTGCTGATGTCACCCACCTAGAAATACACATCTGGGAAGGTTGTAGCCCAGTAATCTCTGTAGCATGTCCTGTAACTGCGTACTGCTGTAGTGTGATTTAGAACTGTGGTAGGGTTCCATTCCCACCCATGGCAGTTCTGGATGTTTTGTGTGTATTCCAATGTCCGTGTACGGAGCAATGCATTTTAGGCTAATCACACTCAGTACATTTCAAATGGCCTACTTTGGCAATCCTGCTGATGTCATTCATTGTGAAATACACCTTTGGGGAAGGATTTCTCTAGTAATCCCTGTGGTGTGTCCTATAACAGCTCCATGCTGTAGTGTGATATAGGCCTCTGTTAAGGGTTCTATACCCACACATGTCGGTTGTGGATGTTTTGTGTGTGTGTCACTGTCTGTGTAGGGAGCAATGCATTTTAGGCTAGTCACTTGCAGTACATTTCAAATTCCCTACTTTGGCAATCCTGCTGATGTCATTCATTGTAAAATCACCTTTCGGGAAGAAGTACTCCAGTAATGTCCGTGGCACGTGCTATAACTGTGTAGTGCTGTAGTGTAATAAACTAGTTAGGTAGGGGTTCTACTCGCAGACATGACAGGCGTGTGTGTGTGTGTTTGTAACACATATCTTGTGTAGAGGTGGTTGCGAGTGTGTGATACCTGTGGCCAATGTGGAGCGGGCTTTGCATATTTCTTATATGGTGGCCCTAGTATGCATCGCAATGTCCACCATACAGTGATAACAGATGTGAAATAGCTGAGAGGCAGTGGTGCAAAGCCATACCCATACATTTGACATCAAGGCCAGGCAATCACAGTTAGCAACCCCAGTATTACCCAGAGCACACTCTCAACCCATGCCTAGGTAACAGCCAATATGTGGGTAGTACACTGCATATTGGCCACTGATAGTAAATATAGAGTGATAGCAGTGGGCTACAGAGGGCGTGTCACTCTGTGCAATATGCACGTACATGCAGACAGTGCATCTCCCCCATGTTCCCCAGTGGACACCTGCACCACCTGTGGTGCCATCACATGTGACCCACAACGGACATACCATGACCAACAACATGCCCTGTATGGACAGATGCCACTGACACCAGGGAATGCTGTTCATATGCTATCAATGTAGGTGCAGGGTAAATCTGCTGCCCATTACTAGTTCCCGCCACAGGTGGGCAAGACTGGCACATCTGATGATAATCTGAGTTCACAACATGAGCCAGACACCCCAGGTACAGTTCCACATGTCACTGTACATGCATGTGGGAGGTGTGCACATCCCAGACACCATTCATGTCATGGACTTATGAACACATACATGGCAAGCGAAGCACAGCATTTGCCACACACAGTAGTCACCCAGGTGACTGGATGGGGGATAGATTACCCACTTGTGTGGGCAAATGTAGAAACTACAGCCCTGAGCCACAATGCAGACCACTGTCATGTGGTCAGATGCCAAGATATACCCATCACCTACCCTTGTATAGCCTGCTGGCACACTCGACCACCACACACCCGTGTAGACATGCACCCATGCATGTCAGTACTGGCACCTTGTATGTTTGTGTGTGTGTGTTGTATTGTGGGTATGTTCACATCCACACTCACTACAACCCCCATGGGCATATTGAAGCATGCTGTCTGATGTCAGACACCTCCTCATACCCTTTGCCCATACAACCTCTTATGACCCGTGTGATGCATGTGATACATGCACAGTGATGTGTTGTGCCAATCCCACTACTGATGAGTTGTACTCCTGGCCCTGCCAAGTGTGTCAATGTGTGTGCGTCTCTGTGAGAGTGTGGCTGTGTTGATGCTGGCACCTATTCATGCGAGCAGGCACATGTACATCACCTACCATATCCCTGTTGCAGATGTCACTCACCATCACATATATGTTCTGAGTGTTCCACAGCAGGTAACCCATGTGGCGCATCCAATAACTGCATCAAACTGTGATAGCACTACATAGTTGTCAGGGGTTTGATACCCTGTGCTGGTAGGTGTGTGACACAAACATGCTTCAATTTTACTCTCCCACCCCTCCCTGACATGTCTTTGCCTCTCTCTGTCTCTCCCACTTCCTCTCTGGTGGATGTGGAGACCTACACCTGCTTTGCTTAGGCAGCAGCATGTGTATTTTAAGTGATGCTCATGATTAGCTGATGGCCTCTGCACAAATTGCAGCCCTACCCTAGCTGAGTGCATGTGGAACAGCAGTGGTAGCAGTCCCATAGCCATTTGCATGGAAACGCACTCCAATATCTAGGAACACCCTGGTGGTGTTGGCCCTTTTCATTCACTGTGAGCAGGAAATTGATCTGTTGTTTAGCAAACAGCATCTCAGATGGATTGGGGCTTTACCTCTAACAACATACACTGTGGAAACAGGGCAACAAACAGGAGGGGGATGTGCCTGACCTGACTACAGACTGTAAGTGCTACTATACTGCATTTGGAGTAATGTTGGTTTAACTGTGTGTGTGTGTGTGTGTGTGTGTGTGTGTGTGTGTGTGTGTGTGTGTGTGTGTGTGTGTATGTGGATATGGCTGTCGTACATGTCTCAATACCTGCCATGTCAGTTCCATGTTTGAGGAATCCCCATCTGCAGGGTCATCTGCAGACTGGGCAGCGTTGTGCCTTTGGTTTCATGTGTTACCCACAGAGCATCTATCTGTGGACTGCAGAAGGTAGTGTGAGGATTGCAGTCTGTAGATGGCGAAAGCCGTGACAGTTACTGACTTCATATGCCTCATAGGACATATGTTGCAACAAACCCGTTACAACAGTAAATGTATGAGGTGATCACAGCAACATGTTAATATTGGCCATGTGTATGTACCTCCAGCCACACCTCTGACAACCTTTGTACATATGTCGTGCATGAAGTGGTGCATATGTGCCATACACCATAATTAGTGTCATCATATCTGATAAGCCAGTGATATATCAGACTGCTACAAATGTTATGTACAGTAGGGGTTATATTTCATGACATAACCTGGACATTCTGTGGATGTTTGTACAGTACTGAGGTCTGTGTACTTATGGTGAATGTCGACAGTGTGTGTGTATTGTGTACAGACTGTGATGTATGTCATTGTTCTAGTTCCCCTCCTATCTGATCTTACAAGCTGCTCCACTGTATGGTACCGTATTGGTGTACATGTTTGTAGGGCCATACACACACGTCCCATACCATACACAGCCATCAGCCCAAACTGCGTAGCAGCCCAGTATATGTAGGGTCAGTCTGTAGCCCAGTATATGTAGGGTCAGTCTGTGAGTGGCACATATGATGATGGTGTGGAACAGATAGTCCATATACTGTAATATTATGCTAGCTTACCATATGTGGCTGTGTTCACATTGGTTGTGGTTATGCACTTTCACACAGCTGTATCTTACCCTGTGCTGTGACATGCCTGTTGATCCTGCTATATATGCAGGTACATGTGCATTCCCCCATAGGAGATGTAGGCCATTGTTGAGCCAGTCTGCCTGTAGCCTGCACAGTGCATTGTTACATGCCTAGCAGCTTAGTGTACTTACCCAGTGAGATGTCATGTGCAGATACATGCCAGATGTACTGCTGCCGGGCCTCCCTTAAAAGTCATGTATATCAGACAGAGCAGTGGGATGCTGTACAGATGTATGTCAATATCTAGTGGGTAGTATGTGGCCATGGCACCCCTGTACCAGTGGTCATTATGTGTCAGGCCAGACAGGGGTGTGTGAATGCATAACCTATGGTGGCAAATTTATACCAGTTATGTGTTATACCCGTCTACATGGCTGTCTAAATCCATATTGTCAGGCATGGTACACATGTTTTGCACTAAGGGCTTATGTGTATACCTCTGGACTGTACAGAGTGTGTCAGAATTTCCACATATATTGGCCAATATCTCTGCTACAGTCCACAGGGGCATTACATGCTAGCAGTGGTACTTTACAATTATGTCCTTAAGATGTCTGTCAGTAGCCAGTGGCATGCATGTTATAAGCAGATGTGACCTCCTACACACACCATGTCTGTGAAGACAATCCAAATGACAGTAGCGATAGTCTACTAATATACCTTCTATACATACCTGACATCCCCTTGCACTACGACTTTGAGACTATAGGGGCTGGGGTAGGGCTACACTCTATGTCCAGGACATATGGTGGAAATATATGTACATATACTTATCCAGATATATATATATATATATAGATATATATATAGATATATAGATATAGATATATAGATATAGATATAGATATAATTACACATGTGTAGTACTTCCAATTATCACTGTCATGGCCACCACCCACTATAAATCCCTACATCATGTGGGCGTGGTCCCTTTACATTTCCTGTGTGATCCTTCCTGTGTGTCAGCATCAGTGTTACAGACAGCAGGTAGCAATACCTCTTACAGGAGAACTGGCACACTCAGTGCAGCCACATATTTGTAGGAGGTTCAGGAACTACAGACAGAGTGTGAGTAGAGTTGTGTTATGCTTTGTATAGTACTGGTGTTACAGGGTGTGTATGTACATACTAGTTTTCCTTGGAATGCAGTCTGTCTGCATAGCTCTCAACTGTGGGCCTATCCACATGATGGCCAGTGGATTGTCTATTTGATTTTGTCTGTGCACGACACAGGTCTTGTCCTAGCTATATCACTGGCAAGTCTGTCTGTTGCGTGCTATCAGTACATGGCTACATCCATTTGTGTTTCTGATGTCTTATTCTTGCATAAGGGTATGTTGCAACAAATCCTGTAACACCAGCAATTTCCAGGGTGTGTAACAGCAATATTGATAATATGGCCCTGTGTTCCTGCCTTTGTCCTCCATATATATGGCAGGCTTTGTCCTGCTGTGATACAGTTAGAGGTTATTAGGTAATGGCGTATCATTATTTACTGCTAGCATTCCTGCTATCATCCGTCACATCGTGGACTCCCACAAGTTATTTTGGTCAGCGTCCATACATGTGACAGATACATTGACATTACCACAACTAATACATTTCCCCCTAGGGCTTGACTACAGGGTGTAACTGGAGGCTGCTGAACTACATCTGTAATTGTTGATTGTTACTTATCTTGAAGGCATATCCTTTGTCTACTGTTCTGCTAATTGAAGGCCTTGGCCTGGATAGCATCGTATGTTCTATATCCACATTGCTTGCATCTACTGTTTTGTGTGGGCCTTGCATTCATCACTAATTACATATTTCAAAATGTATGTGCTGTAAGTAATGGCATACATTATTGTATAGTAAGCAAATAAAGGTTTTCTGTGTATGCATACCTGTGTGTCATTTCATGTCCTTTGAATTGTGAGTGGGTATATATTTAATGTAAGTGTTCTCATTTGTGGGAATGGTTGCCACACTACACATTTTACAGGTGCCAGTTACAGGGCTTGTGGCTGAGGGATATACTTTGCACCCAGTGCTTCCACACTACTTCTACATATGTATGGCTACTAATACCTTTTCTCTGTGTATACATATATATATATATATATATATATATATATATATGTGTGTGTATTATATGTGTGTGTATTATATGTGTGTGTATATATATATGTGTGTATTATATGTGTGTGTATATATATATATATATATATATATATATATGTATTATATGTGTGTATATGTATATATATATATATATATATATATATATATATGTGTGTGTGTATATG